>NC_088371.1:22159065-22184065 GCF_034508935.2 Berghia stephanieae
ATATCCTTCTCCTCTATAAAGCACATAAACCCAACTTAAACGTTATATTTCTGGCTTCAAATTCCATTTTCAGAATCTTGATCATCCCGACTTAATACCGTTTTGAGACGAGGGGTCACATATAAGTTATAGATTATACAAGGAGCTCTCGAAAGCAAATTTGATACTTCTGCTTAATGGTCAGATCTTTTGTTGCTATGCCTGGCAAGCTATCGACTTGGGTGTCTTTTTTGTTATGTCATAGTCCTGACCAATCAATATAAAGTACGTGCACCATTGATTTTTATGTCAACTATCGAATATTCCTTCATTAAATTTATCTGGAACGTTATATTTTTTATGCCAGACCCCAAATTAGGTCGCACAACGGATGTCAACACAGATAATTTATATTTTTCACCAAAAATTTTGTTTTTTAACCTATAATGACGATATAGATTGATTGATACCGTCCAATATAGATAGAATGCGCTTGGCCAAAGAGTTCACAACATTGCCATCCGGAAGTATAACGGACCAACACACAAACTCTGTGTAACCATGAACTTTTATAGTCTGGTTAATACAGTTTAGTGAGAACAACTCACAAACGCGGATGGCAAAAACAATAACAAAGGCCTGAGTGACGTCATCTGCATACTATCTATAGGTAATGAATCAATATGTAGTACATAAACCTTTGATTTTTATGTCAACTATCGAAGATGGAGGTCATTCCTTCATTTATTTTTATGGAACGTTTACCACAAGATTGTTATTTTTTATGCCAGACCCCCAAATTCGGTCGCAAAACGGGTATCAACAGAGATAATTTATATTTTTCACCAAAAATGTTGTATTCGCTGGGTCAATTCGATCTGGCAGAAAGTACTTTGTGATAGACTAGCGTCCTATCAAAAGGGTGGCAGGTAATTGTTATTGTCCGTTTCGCGCTATAGAAACCGGAATAAACTCCGGCTACATGAGCCGAATGGCGCTGCGCTGAAGGACTAGTACGACTTTGTCTTGACTTTGGCATGGGAATAAAAATGCGCCACCACCAAAACGTTCAGGATAGCGATCATCGCCGATACAATTTCCACGTTTGCATCTTTTAACTGTTTGTCTTTGTAAGTAGTACAATGAGAATTTTTAGGAATGTTTGTCAGACCTTTTTGTTGACAGGAAGCAAATAGTCAAGGAGACGGAACGGCCTAAATGACAGGTGACCTTCTGATTGGCTAATGCTTTTTAACGCCCGAATCATAAAATGTGTAGAGAAAGTTGCCTCACACACACACACCTAAACGAACCGGTTTTTAACCTAGATTAGAGACAAATGGTTTTCTTTTGTTTGCTCTGTTGTTTTGTTAGGTTTTGTTTGTTTGTTTGTTATTGGTTTTTATTGGGGTTTTTTGTTTTGTTGTTGTGGTGTTTTTTTTTTTTAACATGAAAGAAGCTAACCTCCTTATCAAAGAAGGCTATGTGGTCTTGTGGTATGATCTTTCGGATCGGAAGGTCCTGGGTTCGAGCCTCGCTCGGCGCATAGTTGAGTCATTGGAGAAGGCTCTTTACTTACATTCTCTCACCGTACTCAGGTGTAAAGTGGGTACCTGGCCGTTAACAGCGTTGTCTCTGTCCGAAAAAATTGTAATATCGCCTAACAAGCGTCATATCCCGTCCTACATGTTAATGTTAAATGTTGCTGTTGGTCAGGGACCCCTTGTAAAGCGCTTTGAGCACGTTTAGTGGATATTGCTCTATATAAACGCTCAATTTTTTTTTCTTATCAAAGAAATATTCTCTGGGCTCATAATCTTATGATGGGGCGTGCACTTAACTCACATTGATACATACCACAATTATTTGACTCGGATTGGCGTGATTACCCAACATTGTTTGTATGCACCGCCGGTGGGTGCACCTTTGAACCACGAAAGTCAATCCCTCTTGTTGTGTAACCTTAGAGGGATACGTGTAAATAGAGACATCAACTGGAGAAAGGCGACTTGCGAACCGCCGAATTGTGTTGAATGTAGTAAATCAAATTTTCGAAAAATAGTAGAGGATTATTTATCATGTAGTAATATCTTTATTTTTCTTTATTCTTTAGATGTCCATCGTTGTTAGTTTCATTCAAACCTCACAATGATGGACATCAAAAGAATAAAGAATAATAAAGATATTGCATACATGATCGTGAGATTTTATATAGTGCAATATCCACTTAATGTGTTCAAAGCGCTTTCTAATGGTGGGTCCCTGACAAACAGCAACACTTAGCATGTAGAACGAAACATGACGCCTATTATGCGGTATTACTATTTTATTTTTGTTACGACAGAGACAACGCTGTTAACGGCCAAGTACTCATTTTACACCTGAGTGCGGTGTGAGTAACGAGCCTTTTTCCAAAGACCCAACAATGCGCCGAGCGAGGCTCGAACTCGGGACCTTCCAATTCGAAAGGCTCTTTACTCACATTCTCTCATTGTACTCAAGTGTAAAATGAGTCCCTGGCCGTTAACAGCGTCGTCTCTGTCTGAAAAAATAAAGTAATATTGCGTAACCGACGTCATGTCTCGTTCGAAATGTGACGTGTTTCTGTTGGTCAGGGACTCATTGTAAAGCGCTTCGAGCTCGTTTAGTGGTTAATGCGTTATATAAATGCTCTATTATGTTCTCGATCTTATAATGGCTCTTACAAATTTAAAGCTAAATTATTGTTTTATTATTAAGTTAATTTGATATTAGAATCTGCTAGAAGAATCAGTCTTCTTTGTCTTACCTTGTCTGATGTGTTTTTGATTATAAATCTAGAATATTTTGACCATCTCATCGTCCTCCTTTGTACCTGCGCTGAAATGACCTAAATGTGTCACATGCACCGTAAAACCATACAATTAAACAAGAAAAACAAAACAAAACAAACGAAGCAAACAATGTTTCTTCCATATCTTTTTATCTATTATGTTGACTTTGGTCAGCCTTGTTATGGTTTGTGTCTTTTTTCTCAAATTAAATATTTGCATCACCCTTGTAACATCGCTTCTTCCCACCATCTCTCTCTCTCTCTCTCTCTCTCTCTCTCTCTCTCTCTCTCTCTCTCTCTCTCTCTCTCTCTCTCTCTCTCTCTCTCTCTCTCCTTTTTTTCTCTCCTTTTCTCTCTCTCGCTCTCCCTCTCTCTTTCTCTCTCTCTATCCCCCTCTCTCTCTCTCCCCCCTTACACACTCGCACACTAACACACACACATTGCTCTCTCTATCGGTCTCCCCCCCCCCCCCCCTACACATCACTCTCTGTTTTTCCCCGTCGTAATTTGACTTCATTATATATATTATGAATGTTAAAATATAAAAAATATATATATATCGCCATTGTCTGCGTGTTTTGTGTATAACTTGAGGAAGGTCTAAGGCCGAAACGTTTTCTTTTTGTTTTGTTTTATTTGAGTCACACTCATTCACTTAATCTTTCTCTGCTCTATGGATATGGAGCGTATCCCGGTTTTGGCAGAGCTTGACTCGTCAGCAACACATATTTTCCACCCCATGAATCTCTACTCCTTAATTATCTTCCTCTCACTGCAAATAGAATAGAATAAAACGTAAGTCGGTGTATGGTAAAATTATTATTTTGTACCTTTTAGCAGTGCTTTATTATTTATTCTGCAATTTCATCGAAAAGAATTTACGATAGAGGAGTGGTTGTATGTGTTGTGTGTTGTGTGTGTGTGTGTGCGTGTGTGTGTGTGTAAGTGTGTGTGTGTGTGTGTTATGTACTGTAGGGTAGTGTCTGTGCGCACGCATGCAGAACTGCGTAGAGCCAAACCTGTCAATCTGTCAATGAAGTTATAATAAAAGAATCAGGAAAAATGAGAATAAAAAATGGAAGAATAGCCAGCCGAAAAATAAGAGGAACGTGGATATTTATATGGGGGCGAAGTGGCCGAGTGGTTAAGGCATTCCACTGTGACCCAGAAGGACCCGGGTTCGAGCCTCGCTTCAGGCACTTTCGTTTTTTACCTTGAGCAAGATTATTAACCCCCGATTTGCTCACTTGTACAACATGGGTGAGAGCTGTTGACATCAGACATCTTGTTTGATGAGTTATCTATATTCCTTCGTGGAATACCAAGGCGACGACATCTTATGATGTCGTGGCGAAAAAGGCATAATTTTAAAATCTATCTAAAATCTATCTAGAGATATTTTATTTGAAAGGGAAATTTAATTTTCAATGAGGCAAAATGGGATTGGGAGGTGGAGACGGTGAAGACGGAACCTCGGTACAGGATTATAGATAGAATGAAGATGGCGTCATTAGGGTATTTGTTATTGTTTTTTTGCCATCCACGTTTATGAGTAATTCTCACTAAACTGTATTATCAAGACTATAAACGTCCATGGTTACACATAGTTTTGTGTGTGTGTGTGTTGGTCCGTTATACTTCCGAGTGGCAATGTTGTGAGCTTCTTAGTCAAGTGCATACTATCGAAACACAATTCTAACATGAATTGGGATGATCTGTATTACTTTTTCATGTGCTCGAGGTCATTGGTCACATTGCAAAGTGTGCTCAAAATGACTCGTATAGTGAAAAATGTTCACAGTTTGAGAGGTATCCAACGTCATTTATTGGTATTTGTTCTGAGCATGACAAATGTTTATGTTTACAACTTTCATGTAAACAAAACAGTGTGTTTACATTTATTGAGAAATGTCTTATCGTTGTACAGAAACAAACCATGTGATCGATGACAAGGTAAGACAAATACCTGAATATAGATCACTCCCATTTAAAATAAGGTAAAATTGGGATGGGAGGTGGGGATAGAGAAGACGGAACATTGGTACAGAATTATACAATTTTAACATTAATCTCGGCTAAATTATGATTGAAATTTGGAAATAAAGCAACATCCTCTCCTTTTTGCTCAATATGACGTGGATAATTAATAAGCAATGAAAAACAAATATGCATGTTTAATAGTAATAGTAATAGTAGTAATAGTAATAAATCTTTATTGTCCATAAAATGGAAAATCTTTAGTGGTTTACATTGCTCGAACAAATATTATAACAAACTAAAATAGTCATGTGTGGATCTTATAATAATAATATGATCTCGTAACAAATGTACTTCCCAATGCTCACAGGCATCTTTACAATTTAAAACAACAGGGAACATAATGTTTTAGTGCATTGGTATTAAGACTGGTTTCAAATGTAAGTTATTCACTCGAACTACTCACCGCTCTTCGAATGCAATTTTAAACGGTCCCAATTTATTTCACACATCATTCCTCTTGTTCACCTCTCTCTCTCTCACTCTCTCTCTCTCTCTCTTTCTCTTTCTTTCTTTCTCTCTCTTTCTCTCTCGCTCTCCCTCTCTCTCTCTCTCTCTGTTTATCTATCTATCTATCCATCCATCCATCCATCTATCTATATATATATCTATCTATATATCTATCTATCTATCTATCTATCTATCTATCTATCTATCTATCTATCTATCTATCTATCTATCTATCTATCTATCTGTCTGTCTATATGTCTATCTATCTATCTATCTATCTATCTATCTATCTATCTATCTATCTATCTATCTATCTCTACTATTGTCACACATTTAAAGAGTACATCCATGTTCAATGTGTTTTCTAATATTAATTTAGTCACCGTAGTAGTCTGTGTAGAGCCAAATTTCAAGTTTATAAATTTCAAAACGTTCGTTAAGATCTATTTTTCCTCATTGCACTCTCACAACCCGTCAATGCCCAAAACCAAGAACTAATCCACACCTGAGTTGAGTGAGTCAGTGTGTGTGTGGAGTCCAAATCCAGGGACACAACACGAAGTCGTAACTTTATCATCATTTTCACCCACCCGGCCATTGACAACGTTCAACATATTTTGTTGGTATTGTTTCTAGACGTATTTTTTTTTTCTCTTACCACTAGGATTAAGACGCCACCAAAGTTGATGTTTTTAAAGGCGATTCTTACATAACTCGCTTCTTTTTCAATGGCGGACCATAAATATATAATTCAAAATACATGCATAACCCCCAAATTTCAAATTTCGACATGTTTGGTCCATAAAAAATTAATCTATAATCAATGTTGAAAGAGTTCCGGCCAAATGATTCCCCCCCCCCCTCCCCACCAAATTGGAAAAAGGCGGTGTATTTGAACAAAAAGGCTGAATGTTTAAAAAAAAACCCACCCCCCCCCCCCTCCAAAAACAAACAAAACAAAAAAAAAAAACAAAAAAAAACAAGGAAAAATCATTAAAACAAAACAACATCATCAGCAACAACAACAACAACAACGACATCAACAAAACAAAAAACAAAAACAAAAACCAGAACGACTCCTTTGCCCCCTTTATTTAGGGTTCGAACCCCTCGAGCTTGCGATCCGAAGACGATTGATTTCTCATTTCAGTTCACCGATCCACCCGCTTGCCCGAGGTGTATGGTGTATGATATCCAATCGACTTATTTATTTATTCCAGGGCAAGTTTACCTAAGATTTATTGTTGGAGACCCCCCCCGAGTCGCCGCACAGAGGCCATGACAGACGAAGCGAACCAGAAATACCACTAGGATTGAGATGCACCAAGTTGGTATTTTTAAAGGCGATTCTTACACAACTCGCATCTTTTTGAATGACGGAACATCTAGTGTCATGGTCTCAAGTGAGTAAAGAGCTACTCGACTATGCATAAAGATATATGTAGAATGAGGCCCCAGAATTTACTAGTTACTATAAATGAAAAACAATTAACGATTTGTTTATAATGAAATAAAAATAATGATGAAATTTAATTAAAAGAGATAAACAGTGATCGTGGCAGTTACAAATAGAGATATGAATATTTTACGTAACTTATGATAATATGTCAGGTTCATAAGTTTACGTTTCCAGGCAGTTGATGGGCTTGGATGATCTATTCCTCTGATAACAGGATCGGACTCGTAAAATTCCACTTCCAGGCAATTGGTAAGAGGTTATTGTGTAGTCCTTTGACAGCGGGCTTGGGTTTGATCCTTGAAGATTATACAATCAAAGTTAAAAGCTCCGGCGTCTTAATGGTGTAGATATAATATCTACAAAGTCCCAAAAGATAAAAATCTTCCAGTATATATATAGGAATAGAGCGACTGGCCGTCCGGCATAGATTGTGGAGAGAAAGTGAGTGTCGAATGTTAGACCTATCAGCTTTTATAATAAGTGGCTACGTGACAGAATGTAGAACGAAAAGTATTCACTAATTAGAAATTAATTCGAGGGAAGGCTATAAAAGGAAAGACGATCTAATATTAGAAGGTAAAGTTTATCTAAGCCTACCGAAATATAACTGGAGTGAGATGAATTCAGTTCTTAATAAAATAAAATTTAATAAGATAATTGTGAACAACCTTTACTGTGACACCCCCCACCCACGTTTAAAATATACTCTTTAACCATTATGGGAAAGATAGATTTTACAAACGGAAGTAAATTTACTATCATGATACTCTAGCATTAATCCATTGTTATGATTTGTGCTACAATTAAATTATTTATTAACTAGACATGGAAATGTTTATATTAACGTAGGTATATGAATGGGTGACAATAACAATGAAAGATTGTGATTACAAATCATTGTGATGAACAACATGATGGCAATGTGATTACAAATCATTGTGATAAACAATAGTGATGGCAATGAAGCACGATTTAAGTCGATGATATGAAGGTAATTTACTGAATGAAATGAATGAAAATGTAAATGGAATATTGACATTTCAATTATTAATCATAAATGAGTGAAAATTCATAACAATAATAGATAAAGAGAAGATTTTCCAAATCATGAATGGGTATGGTATATATATCCAAACAATACTCAATGTTACATTAAGTTGGGTCATCATGTTTACAAATAAAATTATCGAAATTGTGCGTTCTGATTTGGCATAATTTGCGAGGTAACTAACAGTATGCATGGGAGGTTATGTTATACCCTTCTCACGTGTTTACACTAATCGAGAAAGTAGGTCGGCGTGAATATTTTCACAGCCTGGTATGTGAGAGGTACTGAAAGAGTAATTTTGCAAAAATAGACTCCACCTTAGTACTCTACTATTATCATTTTGTTATTTCTTATGTACGTGAGTG
This sequence comes from Berghia stephanieae, assembly GCF_034508935.2. Taxonomy (NCBI): domain Eukaryota; kingdom Metazoa; phylum Mollusca; class Gastropoda; order Nudibranchia; family Aeolidiidae; genus Berghia; species Berghia stephanieae. The sequence goes on from NC_088371.1 coordinate 22,167,216, forward strand.
GTTTATGGTCCGTTTCGACCACAAACTCTTTTAGCAGTAGATATCTGCTGAATGTCTTTAAAGCAAAGACGATGGCCAGTCCTTCACGCTCTATTACAGAGTATCGTGATTCTCTGTCCAATAATTTTCTGCTTGCATATAAGCAAGGCATTAGAGTTCCCTCATGCTCCTGTAAAGTACACCTGCGATGCCCTTATCAGACGCGTCAGTTCTTACAACAAATTCTTTTGACATGTCGGGTAATTTAAGAATTGGTTCTGAACAGAGTAATGCCTTTAATTGGTTAAAGCTATTCTGACACGCTTCTGTCCAAACAATTTTGTTCGGTGACCCATTCTTTGTCAGATTTGTTAGCGGTGTCGCGATGTGCGCGAAGTTGTAAATGTATTTCCTGTAAAAATTTAGGAGCCCAAGTACTTTGCGTACTTCTTTTTTTGTCTTAGGTGGTTGCAATTGTGCGATTTTTGTTTGTTTTTCTGTCTCGGGTGTCTGTGTCCCATGACCAACGGTATGATTAATCCTGCATTTGAAGCTTCGATATTAGTAAACATAGGTTGCGACACTGTGTCTCTATCAAAATATTTTTTTAGCATATTTGCATGGAATGTCTTTGTTGTGTTGTTAATTTTAATCTCGTAATTAACATTAGATTTTACTGCTGTTATTTTGAATGGTCCTTTCCATGTAGCTAAAAGTTTACTCGAGTCATCGGGTAAGAGTATTAGTACTTTGTCACCAATCTCAAATTTTCTTGATTTGCTTTTGCGATCAGAGTATTCCTTGTATTTCTCTGCTTTTTTAGTGACGGATTCCTGTGCTAGCTTACACGTGTCCTCTATTCTGTCTTTCAGGTTTCCTACATATTCGTAAGCAAACATAATTTCGTTATTGTCCTCCTCATTCCCTTTACAAATGTCGGCTACTATATTGATCGGGCCGCGAGGTGATCGTCCATACATCAACTCAAATGGGGAGTAGCCTGTAGATTCTTGGGGTATTTCTCTATATGCAAATAGGATTGCTGGTAAGTATCTGTCCCAATCATCTGGTTTTTTTGCTGACACTTTTCTTAACATATTCTTTAGAGTGCCATTAAATCTTTCACAAAGACCATTTGCTTGGGGGTGGTAGGGAGTTGTGAATGAGTGTTGGATTCCCATGAGTTTCATGGTTTCATGCATCATATGTGATGTAAATTGGGGTCCATTGTCCGACAGTATCTCATTTGGTATGCCTATTCTAGTAAAAATTGTCATCAATGCTTCAGCTATGTGATCCGATGTAGTTGATTTCAATGCTATTGCTTCTGGCCACCTGGTTGCGTAATCGACTAGTGTTAGTATGTGTGTATGGTTTCTATCTGATTTTGTTAAAGGGCCTATAATGTCAATTGCAACTTTTTGAAAAACTTTTTCAATAACTGGGGTTGTCTCTAATGGCAATCTCGGTATTCTGCCTTTTGCACTCTTCTTTGGCATGTGTCACAAGATTTCACATATTCTCGGACGTCTTTAGTAATTCCAGGCCATGTGAAATTCTCGGATATTCTCTTCAATGTGGAAGAGCTCCCAAGATGTCCAGAAGTTATTGAATCGTGCGCTATTCCAAGGATTTTGGTTCTGTAAATACTCGGCGTGACCAGTTGTTTAGCTATTTTGTTTCTTTTCCTATGTAACCTGAACAGAATATCTTTTTCAATGATGTATTCAACTTTTGATTTCGTCCCTTTGTTTGCGATATTGAAATATGAAGTTAAAGTCGGGTCCTTTTTCTGTTCTTCAATGAACGTGTTCCTGTCAAATTGTTGTGGTTTCTTATACTCAGTATTATTGTCAGTGCTATTTCTTGTTTTGTTTTGATAGGGTCGGCTATGGTCTCTATTGAACTGTTTGTTCCATGGTTTGTTACTATGGTCATCCTGTTTCACTTGCGTGTTCCGAGTGATTGATCGGCTCGTTCTATTTGAGTACTGAACTTTAGGTGTACCTGGACTCTGAGCAGCAGCAGCGTAGTATGGTTCCTTCAATGTTTTGCTAAGGGGTGTCAATGGATGTGCGCTGTTAAAGTTTTCTGCGTAGATTTTTAATTTGTCCAAGTTTTCTGGCTTTCTCTCTTTAAAGAATGCGACTAAATCTGGGTTGCAAGCTTGATAGATTCGATTCTTCAGCGTGAGATAGTAAAGGCCTGCAAAGTCGTCTTGTTTTACGTTTGCCAACTCAAGCCACCGATTTAGAAATTGAGTAATTCGGTTCACGAATGTATTAAAGTCTTCTCCACTTTCCGGTTTTGCAGTGTGAAACCTTTCCTGGTAACCATCTTCCGTTAATCTAAATCTTTTTAGTAGAGCGTCTTTAATTTTACCATAGTCATCTGCATCTTCAGTTGTTAAGGTATAGAAAACTTTTAGCGGTTCTCCAGATAAGCAGTTAATCAAGGCTGTGGCCCATTTGCTTTCTGGCCAACGATAACCTTTAGCCTGAACTTCGAATCGGTGTAAGAAGGATTCTAGACAGTCTGAGCGTTCATCGTATGTTGGCATGCGTGGAAGTTTCACGAAAAATTCATCACTATTATTATGTTTTCTTTCATGACCGGTTTTTTTTTTTCAATTTCCAGCATCATTTGGGTCCTTTTGGTTTCTTCTTCTGCTAAAGCTATTTGTCTTTTTAGTTCCCTTTCTTGGGCTCTTTCTTCTCGTTCTTCTCTGCGTATTCTTTCGTCATGTTCTTCTCTACGAATTCTTTCTTCATTTTCTTCTCTACGAATTCTTTCTTCATTTTCTTCTCTACGAATTCTCTCTTCTTTTTCTTCTTTTATTTTCTCTTCGCACCATGAAAATATCCTTTCCTGGGGTATTTCTAAGTCCTTTGCGAGACTTAAGTATCTTTTATATGCTTCCATTTTTGCAATAAATTAGTTACGATGTTTTATATATATTATATTGACAGGATACTGTTACTGACTGTTTTATTTATTTACACTTACTGGAATGAACTGTTCTATTTTTAGAAATCTCTCTCTCTTATTTCAACTTATTATGTATGTTGAATTTGATGCCTTTTATCGTTATATCTTATAAAGCAATGTGTCAATACAATGCGGAGTTATTATGACTTGTGTCAATAACAATGTGTCAATCGCGTGTACTCTAAACTATGTTACTACGAAAAATGTATCACCAATGTGTGTGACTCGTCGTTAGTTTGTGTACAATTATTCGCAATGACGCTAATATACTAGAGTGTGATAACAATAATAGGATGCCAAAATAATCCCAAGTTATCTATCACTAAATATAACACGACGGCTAGTGGACTCCTTTTATTATTATTTAGTTTTTAAAGACTCACTTTTCAGAACATAATATATAAGTGGTTTTCGGTAACAGTAATATGCCAAAAATGCATTTAAAACAAATCACTATGCAAAACAAATCACGATGTCTATAGTTACTATGTGATGCCCAACTCATGCAAAAGAGAATAATGAAGGATATATCTACCAACTCAGTTCGTGGCTGGGACCTCTCTCTTGTTCAATGGTTGTTCAACAATTGTAATTAGGCATTGAAGAGTGTTTAACAGTGATGTCTGAAATACAAAACAATAAAATATCGTAAGATTTACAATAGTTACAAAATGTGTTCACAACACTGAGTGATTGGTTGATAGGTGAATGAATCGTTATGGAATGTAAACATATTGAAAACAATTCATGAATGAGGCAAACAACAAAATGAAATGAGTGATATAATAACAAAGTGGACAAGGAATGAATGAATGAATGAAAAACTGAGTGAATAGATGAATGAATGAATGGATAATGTATGAATGAAAGAATGAAGGGAGGAATAAATGTATGAATGATTGGATAAATGAGTGAATAAACGAATGAATGGATGAATGAATGAATGAATAAATAAATGAATGAACAATGAATGAATGAATAATTTATAAATTAATAAATGAATGAAGGAATGAATCAATAAAATGCTATTCAATTTGAATGAAAGAATGAATGGATAAATTGCTATTCCATTTAAATGAAGAAATGAAAAAGAAAAAAAAATAATCCGTAAATTTAAATAGGGAGTTCAATTAAAATATGATCAAGTGGGGCAATTAAGAGTTTTACAATTTAAACTTTAAAGTTAGATGAAATAGATATAAGTAACTAAATAAATTCAATTCTTTATATGTGTCCCCTCCAAAATGTCAAATGGTTGGGGGGTGTCACAGTAAAGGTTGTTCACAATTATCTTATTAAATTTTATTTTATTAAGAACTGAATTCATCTCACTCCAGTTATATTTCGGTAGGCTTAGATAAACTTTACCTTCTAATATTAGATCGTCTTTCCTTTTATAGCCTTCCCTCGAATTAATTTCTAATTAGTGAATACTTTTCGTTTACATTCTGTCACGTAGCCACTTATTATAAAAGCTGATAGGTCTAACATTCGACACTCACTTTCTCTCCACAATCTATGCCGGACGGCCAGTCGCTCTATTCCTATATATATACTGGAAGATTTTTATCTTTTGGGACTTTGTAGATATTATATCTACACCATTAAGACGCCGGAGCTTTTAACTTTGATTGTATAATCTTCAAGGATCAAACCCAAGCCCGCTGTCAAAGGACTACACAATAACCTCTTACCAATTGCCTGGAAGTGGAATTTTACGAGTCCGATCCTGTTATCAGAGGAATAGATCATCCAAGCCCATCAACTGCCTGGAAACGTAAACTTATGAACCTGACATATTATCATAAGTTACGTAAAATATTCATATCTCTATTTGTAACTGCCACGATCACTGTTTATCTCTTTTAATTAAATTTCATCATTATTTTTATTTCATTGTAAACAAATCGTTAATTGTTTTTCATTTATAGTAACTAGTAAATTCTGGGGCCTCATTCTACATATATCTTTATGCATAGTCGAGTAGCTCTTTACTCACTTGAGACCATGACATTTTGGAGGGGACACCCGGGTATTAGGCCGGAGTTTATCCCGGTTTCTATCGCGTGAATAACAATTGCTCGGTATCCTATGGATCACTGCTGGGTGTTAACAAAAACCCGACCGCACCCGGAATCGCCTCGGCCCTTCTTCCGTGTGAAGCGAGTGCTCTACCAACTGAGCTATCTGGACCCCCATTGTGATATAGATATAATATGTTGTTGCATAGGCCTACCTGCATATTAGTTTGGAACAAACGAATAGTGTTGTAGACAATATTTGGTTTATACATATTTTATATATTATTGTGGTTTAGACATATTATTTTGACAATAGGCATGTATTGTTTAAGACATGTTTTGGTTTAGGCACGATTTATTCGGCCATATTTTATAATATATGTTTGCTATTTTTTTTTTTTTGATTTGTTTGTTTTCTTGTGTTTTTTTTTGTTTGATTTTTTTTTTTGTTTGATTTTTTTTTGTTTGTTTTTTTTTTTTTTTGTATTTTGGGTTTTTTTTTGTTTGTTTTGTTTTTTGTCTTGTTTTTGTTGTTGTTTTTTGAAATTGTGTGTTCTTTTTTGTTCACCATTAAAAAAAATTACTATAGCTAAATAGACCTTTTTTTAAAAGTTAAAGATCATTCATTCACATCGATGGTCGGCGTATCAAACCTCTGAAGTCCCGATTTTCATGATCAGCCGGTCGTGAAAATCGGGACTATAGAGGTTTGAATCCGCCGACCATCGATATTATAACGTTTTACATACATCACTGACATTCTCCGATGAGCAAATTAAATTTATTGGCTTGGACATTTTTTTCAGTGAAAGTAAGTAGCAAGCTTCACAGTCTGTATGACACTTGCTGAGAATAGGATTCAGTAGTCTGATGTCACACCGCCCGGCAACGGCGGCCATCTTGGTTCTAAACAAAGAAAATCATTACTTTTTATTCTTCATGCTCGCTAGAACTTTTCATATGCCTTGTGATCAGAATGTGTAAAAGTTAAAACATGATCAAATTTATGTTTTTTTCCCCTCTGGATACGCTTTTATGCTCGCCGGAGAAATATTTCATACGGGCGTCCGCCATTGTTCCGATAGTTTAGAGCCAGTGTTACTAAGTTACCATGCGACATTAGGAAGGAAGTGACGTTACGACTATTGAAGAGTATTGTGTGATTCCGTCATGGTCGATAAGTATAGCTGCTCTCTCCATCCATGTTGTTAAATTGTTTCCATTGGTCACGGTCCTGGGCCAGAGTTTTGAGGCTGTCAAGATCTTGTTGTGACTTTAGTACGGAGCATAGATAATACAGGACTAGTAGTCTGTGGTACGGAGGGCACTGCATAGTGAGAGAAAGGACTTGAATGTTATATCTTACCAAGACGTGTCCTTAAAATCGTCCAAAATATTTTACAAACCTACGATAGTAGCAAGGTAATATTGCATAATAACGATATCTATGTGTTTGTATGTGTGTGCCTGTGTTTGTGTGTTTTTTGTTGTCTATATGTACACGTCTGTGTGTCTCTCTGTGTCTATGTGTGTTTATTTGTTTGTATAGTTTGTCTTTGTGTCTAAGTGTGTGCTTGGTTTTTGTTCTTGTGTTTATTTGTTTGTGTGCTTGTTTATAATATGTACATATGTGTGTGTGTGTGTGTGTGTGTTTGTGTGTGAATGTACGTGTGTGTATATCGTTTTATTTTTTTTCATGTTTGTGTGTTGTCTTGTATGTGTATGATTATGTGTTTGCATTATATATGTCTTTGTTGTGTGCTTTGTTTTTGTTCTTGTTTTGTGTGAAACATGTGTCATCTTTCTCATAATGTGTCATCCAGCCTTTATAATGTCATAGCTGTGTTATCCATAGTCTGTGGTGTTATCTGCCCGTGTTGTTGTAACAATGTGTGTTTGTGTGTTGATCTGTGTGTGTGTGTGTGCATGTGTTAGAAATGTAAAAAAATAAAAAATAAATAAATATAATAATATAATATATATCAGTATTTCTACATGATATTAATATACTGATTACGATTTAAAAAATAAATATAGACTAAGTGATAGATGCATTTTTGTATCATTTATCAGTTAACTGTCGTAGTCTCAAAAGATACGTATTTAAAAATTTGGCCAGAAAACTCGTCCTTCAAATATCGATCGATATTTAAATGACCCACATATTTGCAAAACCTCACGTTGAGAGGAGAAGAAGGGCAGATTGGGAAGGGGGGGGGGGGGGGGGGGGGGGGGGGGGGGGGGAGGGAGAGTCGGGGTAAGAGGAAGTACATAGGAATCCTGACTTATGTTTGTCCGTCCAGCTCTCTCAAAAGTGTTTGAAGCCTGCTTTAGTCGTCATCTGATTTTCTTTCTAGATACTTCTTTTTGCCCTTTAAATTAGTATATTATTACGATCTATCACACAAGCACTCCGCCTGTTCAAAGAATTTCAGATTTGTGAAAAGGCTCTTTATTCACATTCTTCCACCACATCGCACTGCACTCAGATGTATGACCCTTCGCCTCAAAACGGTATTAAGTCCGGATGATTAAGACGCTGAAAATGGAATTTGTAGCCAGAAATATCATGCTTAAGTTGGGTTTATATGCTTTATAGAGGAGAAGGAATATCATATTTTACTGTGCTCAATACTAACGTTTCATATTTTTGACCAGTTTAACTATAATTTGATTTTTTTAGCATCTGGTCCATCCCGACTTAATACCGTTTTGAGACGATGGGTCACATATAAGATTGATACATGCTGGTGACTGCGTTGTCTCTGTCGGGAATTTTTATTAAATCTCAAAATCTAAAGTTGTCTAAATGAGTCAATAAAATGTGTGGTAAAATAAAGGGAGTAAAAATGACTCTTATAAAAGATACGAGACAAAGTAAACGACGTTTCGGCCTATGACCTTCTTCGGGTAAACAAGAAAAAGAAATATGCTATATATATTAGATCCTGAAGAAAGCCAAAGGCCGAAACGTCGTTTACTTTGTTTTGTATGTTTTATGAGAGGCAGTTACAAATATAGTCTTACAATGCGTCATTCTTTTGGCATTGTATTGGGCGTCGCGTATTTTGTATTTGATGGGGGCGATCCATAGATAGTATGCGCTTGGCTAAGAAGCTCACAACATTGCCATCCGGATGGGAATGTTGTGAGCTTCTTAGCCAAGTGCATATTATCTATATCTACAACTTTCATAAACAAACCAGATTTGGAAGCGCGTGGAGCGTGTTGAAATGCGGAAAAGCGTCATGTATGTACATTTATTTATTTATTTATTTATTTTTTATGTATTTATTTATTTATTTTATTTATTTATTTATTCATTCATTCATTCATTCGTTTATTTATTTATATATTTAATTATTCCATTCATTCATTCATTCATTCATTCATTCGTTTATTTATTTATTTATATATTTAATTATTCCATTCATTCATTCATTCATTCATTCATTCATTCATTCATTCATTCATTCATTCATTCATCCATTCATTCATTCATTCATTCATTCATCCATTCATTCATTCATTCATTCATTCATTCATTCATTCATTCATTCATTCATTCATTCATTCATTCATAGACAAGCCTTCGACAACACGATGACTGCTCTTATTGTTTGTTAAGCATAGTATTGGCTGGCGAGCCATCCAGGTGTGTAGTTTTATTATGTTTGTGCCGGTGGTCCAAACTCAACAGTGTGTTAAATTCGTATTATGTGTTTCTAAACTTTACGTACACACGACACAAGTATGGACAAGAAAAAAAAAAAAGAAAAAAGATTTGTCATTCAACATTGTGTTGCCGTATGGATTAGTGTGAGGGCGTGTTTTGTGTATGTGCGTGTGTGTGTGTGTGTGTGTGTTCATATTATGATTGTGTGTTTGTAAGTTTGTGTGATAAAATGATTGTAAATGAACCGAACCGGAACAAGAACATGCAACAGTTATTGTTGCTGTTCAGATATGATTGTTTTTTATTTATTGTTACCTTTGCTATCTTGATGCAAGTTTTTTTTTTTTTTTTTTTTTATTGTTTCACATTGCAACTGACTGATGCTCGTTAGATTATGACATATTTATTATGTATGACAATGCAGTGTGCAAGGAATGAGTAATCCACAGTCCCTTTCGTATAATATCTCTTATCTCTCTCTCTCTCTCTCTCTCTCTCTCTCTCTCTCTCTCTCTGTAATATATATATATATATATATATATATATATATATATATATATATATATATATATATATATATATATATATATATATATCTATATCTATATATATATATATATATATATATCTCATCTCATGTAGTTCCATATCTGAAGCAGACGTCGGAGGTCATCTTCCGCCAAGCTGATCTATCTCTTGCCAATTCTATTAAAGCAGCGCCACCTTTCTCAGCTTCATCTGTCCAAGTTCTTATCCCTTTCAAATACGTTATTCTTTGTCTTCCTCTTATTCTTTTTCCATTCATCTTTCCAGTCAAGGCGAGTATTTCCAAACCAGGGTGGCGGATAATGTGTCCTAAAAATTCCATTTGGCGTTTGATGATTTTTGTTATCAGTGATCTTTTTCTGTTTGCCATTTCTAAAATTTCTTCATTTCTTTTCCTTTCCATCCATGACACCCTCATTATTCTTCTGTAAAACCACATTTCCACTGCCTCCAGTCTTTTAACCATGGTCTTGTTTATGGTCCAGCTCTCACAACCATATAGCAGCACAGACAGTACATAGCAATCCAGGACTTTGATTTTTGTTTTCATGCTAATATTCCTGTTTTTCATAATTGTATGCAGCTGGTTGAATGCATTCTTCGCCATACCTATTCTTTTCTTTATTTCACAATCTGATTTTCCATTGGATGTTACATTGAAGCCTAAATATTTGAAACATTCAACTTGTTGTATTGTTTGTCCTCTGCTTGTTATTACACAGGCTGGTGGGTTATTATTTTTAGATACCGTCATACATTCTGTTTTAGATATATTCAGTTCCAGTCCCATATTTTCACTACTCCTGACTACAACATCCAGTAATTCTTGTAGTTCATGTTCAGATTCTGCCAGTAGAACCGTATCATCTGCATACCTCAGATTTGTTACATTCTTTCCTCCAATACACACCCCCTTCTTATGTTCGATATCTCTTAATATCATTTCACTATAGAGGTTGAATAAATCTGGAGACAAAACACACCCCTGCCTAACTCCTCTTCTAATAGGTGTAAAACTGCTTAGTTCGTTGTCAACACGCATTGCTGCTTCTTGTTCCCAGTACAAATTCCGTAATATTCTTAAATCTTTACCATCAATGTCCAAGGATGATAGAATTTTGAATAGTTTTTCGTGTTGTACTTTATCAAAGGCTTTTGAATAGTCGATGAAACACATATACAGATCTTTATTTACTTCAATACATCTTTCCATCAGCATTGATAATGTGAATATTCCATTTCTGGTACCCTTGTCCTCAACAAAACCAAATTGCATCTCCCCAATTTCAGGTCGTATTTTATTTCTTATTCTTAGTAAAATTATCTTCAAAAGAATTTTTGTGAGGTGGCTCATTAGGCTAATAGTTCTGTGTTGTTCACAATCAACTGCCCCTGGCTTTTTTGGTAGTGCTATAAAAATGGATCGTTTCATATCAGTTGGCATTTTTCCTGTGTCATACACTTGATTTAGAAGGTTTGTGATGAATTCAATCCCCCATTCACCCAGGCCAGTCAAGGCTTCAATTGTTATGGCATCAGGTCCTGCAGCTTTTCCATTTTTCATGCTTTTCATGACGTTCCTAACTTCATCTTTCATTATAGAAGGCCCTTCCAGTTCTTTTATCATAGGCATTTCTCCTCGATTATCAAAAAAAGTTCTTCAATATATTCTGACCATCTGTTTAGAATGCAGTCTTTGTCCATGATGGTGTTTCCACGCTTGTCTTTGATGCATCCACTTTTAGCACCTGATTTAGTTTTGTTTGTCACTTCTTTGATTTTCTGATGGAAGAAATATATATATATTCTCGCCTTTTCACTCTCACTCCCTCTCTTTCTCTCTTCACTCTCCTCCCCCCCCCCCCACTAGTACTACCCCCCACCCTTTTTTTCTCTTCTCTTCTCTTCCCTTCTCTCTCTCTCTCTCTCCCCCTCCCCCCCTCCCCTCTCTCTCCCTCCCCCCCCCTCTCTCTCTCTCTCTCTCTCTCTCTCTCTCTCTCTCTCTCTCCTGTCTCTTTCTTCTCATATTTCTCACTGATCCCTGCTCTTTCCTCCATACCTCCTAAACATATTTTCTCTCAATTCTTAGAGACGCGCACACACACACACACACACACACAAACACACACACATACAAACTGCCCCCTCCCCAACAATCTCTCGCACAAAACATGCAAACACACACACACACACACACACACTCACACACTACCCCATCCCAACAGCCTCTCCTACAAACATACCTTTCATACACACATACAACACACACACACACACACACACACACACACCATAGTCCTTAATCCGACATAATACACACATTGAAAAACTCTTACTTTTTAAAGCTATTTATAGAGATGACTCAATGAAACTTTGCTGACGGACTACTTTTCGTCTCTGTTAACATCCGTTCTCTGTCATCCTTTTGTATACTTTTCACTTTTTAAAGAATTTGATAACTTTCACACGAGCCACTTAATCCAGTTACATTTTACAGATAAATAATTTCCAATTCACCCACAGAGATATCTTGTTAGATGTGATTTCTGTTGATATCTTTATCCCTATAATATACGATTGCGCCCCATTAGCTGCTAGGACGATCACAACGGGAAGGGTGTAACCAAGGCCCTCTTGGTGTAACTCGATCCAGAATCTATTGTTTAAAAGGCGAAACCTCACCAATGTAGTAATGACGTTGAACCGTAGCCATCGTTAACTTATAGCCTGACACTGAAGCCCAAAAAGACTGGCATTTTGACGTTATAATTTGGTTTTTGCACCGCCTAGTGAGTTGCCGTTAGTAGTGCTCATGGAAACAAGTGGTCCCATTGGTTGAACTATTGAATACAACTCACGATTGGTTTTCTTTTGGGGCCAAAGACTGGCATTTTGACGTCATTCTTTTGGTCACTGTCAGGCTATAAGTTAACGATGGCTTCGGTTGAACCCGTGACCTCAAGAAGTCGGGGAGAGAAGGAAGGCTCTTGTTAGACTAAGGTTTGAAGCGACTTTTTTAGGGGGTCTTGGATACCTCACACGGTAGAGTCACGATCTCCACGGCAAGGGAGAGTTGTCCTATCAATAGGTCGCCCCCATCGCCGCCGCGAAGTTTTTATTCTCTTTTGTCTTCTGGCACTTTCCTACTCACTTCATTTCTTATAATGATATTTACAGTATGCCTTTAAAAATACACATTCAGTATTGTTGGACAATCTGTGAATTCTATCTTTCTGTTTTTTCTTTCGATTTTAGAAAATTCAAAAAAAAAAAAAAAAAAAAAAAAAAAAAAAAAAAAAAAAAAAAGAAAATAATAATAATAATAATAATACACATTTATATAGCGCTCATTCTCGTGTAAAACACAAGCTCTGGGCACTTTACAATATAAATATCAATTTTAAGTGAAAAAATAAAAAAATAAAATAATAACAACAATAACAATTCATAGCCAAATCAAGGATTCATATAGAGTCAAGAAAAACAAATACAGTAAAAATGTGTCTTGAGATTCTTTTTAAAAGTAGGTAAAGACTTGCACTCCCTCAGACCACGTGGTAGTTCATTCCAAATCTTGGGGCCGAAACAAGCAAACGATCTATCACCAAATTTTGTTCTTGATCTTTTTTCCGAAATTTTCGTTTGGTCATTACATGATCTTAAAGTGTAATTTTCAAATTTACACATGACCACGTGATCTGTGAGATATGCCGGTGCTATACCAGCCAAACACTTATAAACAAGACACGCTGCTTTGTAATATGTGCGCTTTTCAATGGGCAACCAGTGGAGAGAGGCCAACAAAGGGGTTGCATGATCAAATTTTTTTTTGCCAAAAACTAATCTTGCAGCACTGTTTTGCAGTAGTTGCAATTGTTTAATAGAAGCCTGAGGCAAGTTGACAAGCAGCGAGTTACAATAGTCTCCTAAAAGACCCTTTGATTTCTTTGTCTAATTCGTTCCATACTTTTGGAGTCCCGACAAAGAAAGATTTTCAGCTAACTATAGTTTATATATGGGAAAAACAACCCAAACCAAAACTTGAGTTTAAACTTAAGCTTTTATAAAGCGCAATATCCACCAAACGTGCTCAAAGTGCTTTACAAAGGGTCCCTGACCAACTTTACGTAACATGGAGAACGGCACATAATGCTTGTTAGGCGATATTACATTTTTTTTCCGACAGAGAGTTATATATTTTTTTCTCCCATACATGCTCTCTCTTCTCTCTCTCTCTCTCTCTCTCTCTCTCTCTCTCTCTCGCTCTCGCTCTCTCTCTCTCTCTCTCTCTCTCTCTCTCTCTCTCTCTCTCTCTCTCTCTCTCTCTCTCTCTCTCTCTCTCTCTCTCTCTCTCTCTTTATGATTTATACATATATTTAATGTGCGCGCTCGTGTATGTGTTTTTATGTGCGTATTCCCCTTTTTACTCTCCACATTTCTCTTTTTTTCCCCCATTATTCCTAAACTTTTTTATACAGTGTATAATGTTCGTCACAATTTTGAAATGATAATAACAATCGACATTATCATCCAATCAGTGTACACCACAAGTCTTTTGTCTGCGTCTGCGGGTCGTGAATTAAAAATAGGATTGCATGGAATGTAATCTTTTTTGGCACGAAACGAAACAATGTAATGGAGGTGCTTTGTGGATGTATTTGAAGTTCACGAGGTGATGATACTCCGGTGCACAGTGCAGGGGTGGTATGTTTTTAACCCTCTCTAGTCGGAGTTTGAATTAAATTAATAAATTGTGAAATGTTCGGCCCCTGACCAGGCTGAGGAAGACAGCAGCGGCACTGCTTTCGGATCGGATGATGATGATGATGATAATAATAATAATAATAATAATAATAATAATAATAATAATAATAATAATAATATATGATAATAATAATGATAATAATAATAATAATAATAAAATAATAATAATAATAATAATAATAATAATAATAATAATAATAATAATAATAATAATAATAATAATAATAATAACAATGATAACAATAATAATAATAATAATAATAATAATAATAATAATAATAATAATAATAATAATAACAATAATAATAATAATAATAATAATAATAATAATAATAATAATAATAACAACAACAACAATAATAATAATAATGCACATTTATATTGCGCAGCCTATCCCCCTGGTTGGAGGCTCTGGGCGCATTGCAAATAAAATTGTCATTTCGAAAGAGAAAAATACACACTAACAGCCACCCTCCCCCACCACCCACTGCCTCAAACACGCCAATACCACACACACTCATTCACATCCGCATAGGCTAGTTGATTCCTTGGAAAATGCTCTTTACTCACTTTCCCTCACCGTACTCAGGTGAAAATGAATAGCGTTGTTTGTCGATAAAAAAAAAATAATTAATTGTCGCCTAACAGGCGACTTGTCTCGTCCTACATGCTGTGCTGTTGCTGTTAGCTAGGAACCTCTTGTAAAGCGCGTTGAGAAGACTTAGTGGATATTTGCGCTATATTAATAAATGCTCGCGGTTTTTGGAAGCGGCGAGATCTACTATAACATATCGTGACTTGAGAGAAATAATAGCTGGAATGTTAGTGACTCTTGCTGCTAGAGGGTTAATGGTTATAATGAGACGGGCCATTGTTCTAGACTATTCGTGGATAATAACGATGTTTATGTTGTAGATGGTGGTGATGATGATGGTGGTATTTGGTGATAATGGTGGTGTATGTCCCTTTCTGGGGGATGTTGTGGTAACACAACCGGTAAGCCTTAAAATAGAGTCCCGATAAAGCCAGCATAAAAAGTGGTTGACTTTATCCATTATCAAAAGAGCGCACTTAGATAAAGAATATAAAATAATGGGACCAACGAAAGGTGTTGACTTTAAGCAGAAGTTGACTTAAAGAGTGTTGACTTTAAGCAGAGTTGACTTTAAGAGTGTTTACTTTAAGCAGAGTTGACTTTAAGAGTGTTGACTTTAAGCAGAGTTGACTTTAAGAGTGTTGACTTTAAGCAGAGTTGACTTTAAGAGTGTTGACTTTAAGCAGAGTTGACTTTAAGAGTGTTGACTTTAAGCAGAAGTTGACTTTAAGCAGAAGTTGACTTTAAGACCGTTGATCTTAAGCAGAAGTTGACTTTAAGAGTGTTGACTTTAAGAAGTTGTCTTTAAGACCGTTGACCTTAAGCAGAAGTTGACTTTAAGCAGAGTTGACTTTAAGAGTGTTGACTTTAAGCAGAGTTGACTTTAAGAGTGTTGACTTTAAGCAGAGTTGACTTTAAGAGTGTTGACTTTAAGCAGAGTTGACTTTAAGAGTGTTGACTTTAAGCAGAGTTGACTTTAAGAGTGTTGGCTTTAAGCAGAAGTTGACTTTGATAACGTTGATTTTTAGGCAGAAGTTAACTTTAAGAATGTTGACTTTAAGCATAAGTTGACTTTAAGAGCGTTGACTTTAAGAGCGTTGACTTTAAGAGCGTTGACTTTAAGCAGAAGTTGACATTAAGAGTGTTGACTTGAAGCGGAATTGACTTTAAGAGTGTTGACTTTAAGCAGAAGTTGATTTTAAGAGCGTTGACTTGAAGCAGAAGTTGACTTGAAGCAGAAGTTGACTTGAAGAGCGTTGACGTGAAGCAGAAGTTGACTTTAAGAATGTTGACTTTAAGCAGAAGTTGACTTTAAAAGTGTTGACTTGAAGCGGAATTGACTTTAAGAGCGTTGACTTTAAGCAGAAGGTGACTTTAAGAGTGTGACTTTAAGCAGAGTTGACTATATGCGGATTCCGCTGTATTTTTAATATAGATAATTGAATATGAACCTTTATATAGCGCATTTCCATGTCTTTACTGTTCTCAATGCGCATCACAATGTTTCATTTATTAGCACAGAAGGTCATGCTGAGCCTTATTTCTATTTCATACAGTGCAAGTCCCATAGCCAACAGCAACGTTAACATGTATGATGAGACGTGACGCTTGTAAAGTAAAATTGCATTTTTTTTAACTAGACAGAGAAAACGCTTTTAATAGCCAGGTACTCATTTTACACCCGAGTTCGGTGAGAGAATATGAGTGAAGAGCCTTTTTTTTTTTTTTACCAAGGACTCAACTATGCTCCGCTCAGATCAAGATTCGAATCCGGAACATTCCGTGCCGAAGGCGAGTGCCACACAACTAGACCACATAGCCGAACACAACACAGTTTAGAGAGAAAAGGTTACAAATTTAATGTGACGTGGTAGTCAAATCTTTGATCAATAAATGTCTTTCTCACAGTATCAAAACAACTTGTACTACTTTTTAACTTAGGTAGAAGAATGGATTAGTGAAAGACAAAGGGTATGAAATAGAATCTGTTGTTATGTGAGCTGGCGTTTTAACGCGAGACAAAAACAGAACCAAGCAAACCATTGTGAAGGTGGGTGAAATACGAGTTGGCTGACGGGATAGTATTGTTATTCCACTCGATCTTCGTGTTATGTTTTTCTTTATGTAATGTTATACATCGATCCATCCATCCACCCATCCATCCATCCATCCATCTATCCATCTATCAATCCATTTATCTATCTATCTATCTATCTATCTATCTATCTATCTATCTATCTATCTATCTATCTATCTATCTATCTATCTATCTATCTATCTC
>NC_088371.1:22186565-22189065 GCF_034508935.2 Berghia stephanieae
CGCCATTCATCGTCCTTTCTTAAGTGTTGCTGTCGGCTTGGGCCCCCCTGTAAATCTATGAGCATATTAGACTTCAACAGTCGTTCTACATGCTACGTGTTGCTGGGTCAGGGACCCTTTTTATAAAGCGCTTTGAGCACATTTAGTGATAATGCTCTATGTAAAAGCACAAGTTTTATTTTTTTTTCTTATCTAGCGTTTAATTCACTCAAAAGTAGCGTAAATGGCGTTAAAATTTAACTGCAATTGTAAACATCAGTCAGTTACCGAGTTTTGTTTATTTTATATTTCATCTCTATGAGGCGGAAGTCGCTACTAAGTTTATATAAGCCGATTTTCTTCCTTGAAATTTTATCTTTAAATTCAGCCCTTGTTTTGTACTGCCTGTTTATTATCGTTTTAAGAAAAGTTTCGGGTTATTCGTGGAGGTAGGAAGAATATAATGTTTTGATGCATCGTGCATGCATCCCCTTGAGGAATGGGGAAATCGTAGAATTGCGTCATATGAATTATTTGAAGAAGAAGAAGGAGGAGGAGGAGGAGGAGGAGGAGGAGGAGGAGGAGGAGGAGGATGGGAAGGAGGAGGTGGGGGATGGGGAAGAGGAAGAAGAAGAAGAAGAAGAAGAAGAAGAAGAAGAAGAAGAAGAAGAAGAAGAAGAAGGGGAGGAGGAGGAGGACGTGGAAGACGGGATGGGGGAATGGGAATGGGAGAGAAAGAAGAGGAGGAGAAAACGAATAAGAATTATTTACAATATTATATCTTTAACACCAATGAGATATACACTGTTTCCTATGTTAAGAGCAACTCGTTATCTCTACAGGAACCCCCTGTAGATCCATATATTAGGATAATGAAATCGCAAAGAGATAGTAGAAATACCCGTGTATCTGTTTATCTATCACAGCGATCTACAGCGTTGTTTTCTTTTTGGATCAAGAAGTCATAACATCGACTCAGTTGTGGATGAGTAACAAAAAGACAATGTATTGAGGGAAGAAGGTAAAGAGAAGTTGAATGAAATAATGTTTTCTTTCTGATCAGAACACACACACACATATATATATATATATATATATATATATATATATATATATATATATATATATATATATATACACACACACTCACATAATCCCCCACAACACACACATGCACACACACACACACACACACAACCCACACACACTACCTTCTGACCTGTAGGTCTATGGTTCGAGTCCCACAGTGGGCGCCGGAAAGTTGAGTCATTGATTTTGTAATTCTTCAAATCGATTTGACATGAAATAAGAAAGTTCACTAGCCAAAATAAAATGGAATAAAAAAAACAACAAACAAACAAACAAAAAAACCCAACCCCCCACCCCCCTCCCTCAAAGAAAAAAAAAAACCCCAAAAACCCCGGTATTTTGTCAGTGTATCCAGACATGTATTTCACAGATTGATCTAAACGATCTTTGAAGTTTACTCCGATCTCACTGCTGGCACCCCCAAACACGGTCGACAATGTAACACTACCAACCACGATAAGAAACGCTGCCAGGGCCTGGGGTAGCAAGCTAGCACTTATCTATCTGTGTGTATCTATAATATTATTATCGGTCTGTATCTGACCTCAAGATCTTTCCCAGTTATCTGGCGGGTCATCAACTGTTTCTAGGGGTGATTTTCTACTTTCTCACCAAGTCTGGTGCTACCTGATTTCTGGTTTTTACCTGGTGTGATATATTTCTTGGAACAAACTTGTTGCCAACTTGCACGTCGTTTCGTAGACATAAATAAACAGTGTATTTTATATATATATATATATATATATATATATATATATATATATATATATATATATATATATATATATATATATATATATATATATTAGTGTTGGGTTATTTGATCGCTTTTACTCGATCGACGACCGAGCGCCAAGCCACGAGTCAGTGCTCGATCTCAATGCCGGAAGAGCGAGTTAGTAAAACGATCACTCGATCGTAAAACGATCAAGCGGGTTGTGAGCTTGAGACGATCTTGACACGTGAGACGAGCTTGAGACGATCAGGATTCGAGCGAGCGGAGGGGTAACGAGTGTTTCGAATCATTTCAAATTCAAACGATCACAGTTTGCCATCCGATACCAATCGCCAATGTTTGCACACGGTAGTCTGTGGTTCTTCCACAGCCCTCACTCCTTGTCAGATGTTAGTGTGTCTGGGTGGCAGTGGCAGGGAAATTCGTATAGGTGTATCACGCGTGTGCGACAAGACTTCATTAAACCTACTAAAGTTTGACTATCACACACACACACACACACATACACACACACACACACACACACTAAGGCTATTTCTATGACACACACGCATCCCTCTATCAATGAACACTCCTACAGTAGTGCGGCTATGTGGTCTAGTCATGACGTAACTATAGGTAGTACTCTAGTCGACCATGGCTCTCGTGCATTATAATGGTCTAGTGGTATGACACCCGCTTTGGGATCGGAAAGTC
>NC_088371.1:22194065-22209065 GCF_034508935.2 Berghia stephanieae
TATAATGTGACGTTATAATGAATATTTATTTACTCTATACTTTTACAGTGAAACCTCAATAAAGTGTCAACTTCGGTTATCGCCAACCCCAATAGTTAGGATATACATAACGATATTTTTACTGTAATTCTCGTAATTATGAAGCTGCTTTGTCTATATAATAATAATAATAATAATAATAATAATAATAATAATAATAATAATAATAATAATAATAATAATAATAATAATAATATGATGATGATGATGATGATGATGATGATGATGATGATGATGATGATGATGATGATGATAATCATCATCATCATCATCATCATCATCATCAGAAAGAAAGAAAATTATAGCAATCAACCATATCAACAGATCAGCAAACAAACAAAAAAAAACAAACAAAAATATTTTTTTTAAAGCAACAACAACAACAAATTAGAAAAAAAATAAAGACCAATGATATTATTTTTTAAAAAACAAAAACCACAAAACGGACAACACCAGTTCGACTTTAACCGTATTGTTTTTTTTTTATGGAAACCCCCCGGCTGGTACTGCATGCATTCCGCCATGCCGATGATTTTTTTTCATTGCTCGTCAGCTTTAGTTCATTAGCAGTAAGTTATGCAGTCCGCTGTTGTCCATTAACTTGACCGCTATCTCTGCCTGCTGCTGCCCTGACCTGCCATCACGTTCATTCTTCTATCTGCTCTCTTAGTCTTAGTCTAGCTCTCCACCCATCCATCAATCTGCTCCACGTCTATCGTCATCCATATTATTATTATCTCTTCCCATTCATAAATACATTACACAATGTAAAACCGCTTACTAGGAGACCCGGTTAAATGGACAGATATTCTATTAACTCGCTCAATCCTAAAGTTTTTTGCTACTTTTCAAAATTGGAAAAAATAAATTTAAAATGAGGATGTACATAGATATTTTTATTCAACTATCATTAACATGTCAAAACTAAAAACATTAGCTTTAATAATACGCCTATAATTTGTCTCAGAAAAACTGTAATAAATAGGCATGGGATAAAAGTAACCCGGGTAAACTACGGATATAGTCGGTGTTAGGGTGGAGTGAGTCTTTCTTTTTTATTTAACGACGTCGGTTCTGCTCACCAGTTCTGTGCCTTGACCTGTAACAAGATTCAAGATTCAAAGTTAATTTTTAGGCAGTTTGCCGTACGCTTCAACAGTCATGACGTCACTTCCCTCGTAATGACGCATGGTAACTTAGTAACTGGCTCTAAACTATCGGAACAATGGCGGACACCATTATGAAATATTTCTCCGACGAGCATAAAAGTGTATCCAGAGTTGAAAAACATTATAAATATGATCATGTTTTGATTTATAATCATTGTGGTCACATGACATATGAAAAGTTCTAGCCAGCATGAAGAATAAAAAGTAATGATTTTCTTTGTTTAGAACCAAGATGGCCGCCGTTGCCGGCGGCGTGACATCAGACTACTGAATCCAATTTTAACACTGCTTATTCCTACCCATAAATATCCATCCATCTTGTGTCAAAGAGATCTATGTAACCAGGTACAAAGATTGTTGTTTATTTCTACTCACGAAATCAACATACAAACTACGTAAGATCACAAGGCGTATGGGAATGCAATGTGTTGTCTTTGGACTGGGTATTATATATATTAATATATATATATATATATATATATATATATATATATATATATATATATATATATATATATATATATATATATATAAGTGTTAGTGCAAAGAGGGCGACTTGTTCTATATGAAATCTATTTTTTAAAATGTAAATATTAATTTATTAATTTATTTGTTTTGCAATCTTTTCAATTTTCAATTTATAGCGACAGTTTTAACTATTTTACAGTGTTGAAATTATTCATATTATAAAGGGCGGCTCTGGTTATGGAGCTGTTCATTTTTAGATAATATACATCCCATGTCCATTGTATTCTTATCTTATTGTGTAAATTATAACACGTCTGTACAAAAAAATTCCTTTTTGGTATGCAATAAAGTATTATTATTATTATTATTATTATTATTATTATTATTATTATTATTATTATTATTATTATTATTATTATTATTATTATTATTATTATTATTATTATTATTATTTCCAGGGTTTTTCCAGGGCTTGCGATAACTTTAGTTAATTTCAGCTCCAGTAAAAATGAAAGAGATGGGATGGTTTTATTTAATGTAAAAAATCAGATTTGCGATAATTGGATTCAATAGTCTGATGTCACGTCGCCCAGCAACGGCGGCCATCATTGTTCTAAACAAAGAGAATTGGTACTTTTTATTCTTCAAGCTGGCTAGAACTTTTCATGTCATGTGATCAGAATGTATAAAAGTCAAACCATGATTAGATTTTTAATGTTTTTTCCCCCTCTGGATACGTTTTTATGTTCGTCAGAGAAATATTTCATAATAAGGGCGTCCGCCATTGTTCCGATAGTTTAGAGTCAGTTACTAAGTACCATGCGTCATTACGATGGAAGTGACGTTACGACTGTTGAAGCGTATTGCACCCGAGAATAATTGGCTAGATAAAGGGGACAGGACCAAAAATGGAACAGAGGAAGATTCCAAGAACAATCTATAAATGTGCCTTGGTTGAGATCGCGGCCTAATGTCCCATGCTATAGATAGTATGCGCTTGGCCAAGAAGCTCATAACATTGCCATCCGGAAGTATAACGACACCAATACACAAAACTGTGTGTATCCATGAACGTTTATAGTCGGGTTAATACAGTTCAGTGAGCATTACTCATAAACGCGGATGGCAAAAAATAATAAAAAGACCTGAGTGACGTCATCTTCGAACTATCTATTGAATAGAACTCTCCGTTGTATGAAGTTATAAACAAAAAAAAATGAATTAAGTACCACACACGGAACGTTTCGGGCTCAAAAACCTTCCTCAGCCAAAAACAACAAATTATTATTAAAACAAAAATACATTACCAAAAAAAAAAAACCCAAAAAAAAATAAAATAAAAAACAAATTGACGACAGAGAAAAATATTTCGTATGTCCTCTCTGAAGAAGAAACATCTTGGAATTTGATTCTGGACAAGAAGATAAAAATATGCTTAGGACAGAGCCGTCAAACAAAAACAAAAAAAAAAAAAAGAAAAAAAAAAGAATACAAACAAAAACAAAAGGAAAAAAAATATAACGAGGCCTTACTGTTTTGGACTCAGCACGCTCCATGAAGCAGCTGCAGCTCTGCAGAATAAGCGGTGCGAGACCGCTACTACTGCGTGCGAGTGTGTCGAGATTATAAACAAACTATAAATTGTATTAAGGCTAAGGTCATGATACTACTTATAATAATATAGGTTATGACATGACATTAATAATAGTATACATACTGCAAATGATGGACGTGGCTAAAGGGTAACAATGATGAATTGACATTGGCGGATAGAATAGAAATAGACAACAAGGCAACAAGGTCGGTCAGATAGTCGGTCAGCATGGTCAGCAGGGTCAGCAGTAACTAACTGACCATCCAACAAAACATGTTAAAATTAGGGGGTCCCCGGGGGTTTTTGACACTGTTGGTATCGTGGTATATTCAGATTTTTGGACCGATTTACGGACAATCATTAACAAAATTGCTTTCTACCTGACCTATTATATTGGATAGTGAGCTATTTTAGTCTATTATAGTAAATTGCTTTTCGCCATTTGTAACACTCGGCTACTTAAATAACGCTGGGTGAATGGTTGGCTTTGAAAATAAATGAATGAATGAATAAATGAATAGATAACTAAATGTATAAATAAATAAACAAATAAATTAGATAAATAAAATAAATAAATAAATAAATACATTTTAACAAAGTAAAATAAGTACATAAGTTTAGAAAAAAAAAGTCAGATTTTAAAGTTTTATGACGCAGTTATCATATCATTTGATATTTTGAGTAAACTTTTGTAGCCAAAATAGAGAAAGAAAAAAGAGATTTTTCATTGTAGAGAGTACTGTCGTACTCTGGAAAAAACCCATATTTTAAAATTTAGCCTGAAAACTCGTCCTTCATCTGTCGATCGATTTAAACGATCCTCATCTTGGCCAACAAAAAAATTCTCAAACCTGGGACTTCGCGAAGTCCCAGGTTTTAGCAGTTTGTTGCTTCTTTTTTTTTTTTTTTTTCAAGATGAGGGTCATTTAAATCGATCGATTGTTGAAGGACGAGTTTTCTGGCCAAATTTTGAAATATGTTCTTTTTTTTTTTTTCCAGAGAAGGCAGAGTAAAGGTGATGACGGGGTAACCCTTGACACAACTACACATATTATTTTTATCTGTACTACACCTGAGATAAGGCCTGACGGACTGACAGCTGGGAAACCCGAGGCTATGCTACCGTACGCTTATTAGAAAAAAACACGTATTTAAAATTTTGGCCAGAAAACTCGTCCTTCAATAAGTATCGATACTTTAAAATGACCCCCATCTTGGGTAAAAATCTCTCAAACATGGGACGGGGGCTTCTTCCGTGAAAACCCAGGTTTGAGATTTTTTTTAGCCAAGACGAGGGTCTTTTTTAATCGGTCGATATTTGAAGGACGAGTTCTATGGCCAAAATTTCAAATACTTTCTTTCTTTTTTTTTTTTTTAATTCCTTTTTCAGAACGGTAGTATGTTATAGGTTGCGTTTTTTCCTCCTTCTGTTTGTCTTAAGTTCAGTTGAGTGTTTGAAAAGATAGGAAGGATACCTTCGTTCTTATAGATAGTTCGAAGATGACGTCTTTCAGGTCTTTGTTATTGTTTTTTGCCATCCGCGTTTATGAGTAATGCTCACTGAACTGTATTAACCTGAATATAAACGTTCATGGATACACACAGTTTTGTGTATTGGTCCGATAGACTTCCAGATGGCAATGTTATGAGCTTCTTAGCCAAGCGCATACAATATATATATATATATATATATATATATATATATATATATATATATATATATATATATATATATTTCAAGTATAATTATGGTACGTGGTCAATACTCGGATGAGTGACAATTAATGATATCATCATAATTATTTCAAAAATATTTTATAAATAGCTCCTGTTATAAAAAAGTTGAGCACTATTATTTCATGGTTTTTGTTTTTATAATTATATATAATTAAATATATGTATATGCGTGTGTGTGTGTGTGTGTGTGTGTGTGTGTTTTATAACTAATAAACAGTTTCGTTTATTATTGGTAAGGAATAACTAAAGTAAATGTACTCACTTGACAAAATGAGAGATTCCTCTCGGCATCATTCCTTTGTTGGGTGGATTATCTATATTCCTTTATATGCGATTCCGCCTAACCTAACGGATTAAGAAACTAGGTAGCAGGCACCGGTGTAAGGTAAAGATCTGAGCAAGTGTGTATGAAAAGCAAGAAAGAAAAATACAAGAAAAAAAAATCATCCCAAAAAAATCAGTCTACTTCGACTGGAAATCGAACCCTCTGATTAGCGGTCAGAAGTGCTACCATTACACACTATTAAATGGTAGTATGTCTGACCGGTAATCAGAAGGTCTGAGGTTCGATCCCCTTTTGAGGCATGTTGATTTTTCGGGATGCTTTTTGTTTCCTATTATTTTTCTTCTAGCTTTGTCTGGCATTTATTCATGCACACTCTCTTTTAGACAGTTAAGAGATATTGGAATCGAATTTGCACCCGTTCATGTTAGTTATAAAGTCTTCGTGATTTCGACTCATTTTGCATCAGAAAATTGTTCAATTGAAGAAGTGATTATTTGAGAGTATAGATAGTATGCGCATGGCTAAGAAGCTCACAACATTGCCAGACGGAAGTATAACGGAGCAACACACAAAACTCTGTGTAATATTGGAAGTTTATAGTCTGCCTGATTAATACCGTTTAGTGAGCATTACTCATAAGCGCGGATGGCAAAAAAGCAATAACAAAGACCCTAGTGACGTCAACATCTATAGATAGTATGCGCTTGGCTAAGAAGCTCACAACATTGCCATCCGGAAGTATAACGGAGCAACACACAAAACTATCTATGTGTAATCTTGGAAGTTTATAGTCTGGTTAATACAGTTTAGTGCAGTGAGAATTACTCATAAACGCGGATAGCAAAAAAGCAATAACAAAGACCAGACTGATGTCAACTTCGTACTACCTTTATAGAAAATTGCACAAGGACAAGAAAAAAATAATAATTTCGATCTCCGAGTTCGAATCCCTTCCCATAAATCTGGATTTTGTAATGAATGATTTACGAGTATTTGAATTATTATTTAACTAAACGGTTTAATTGAACTTCGTTCTATTCTCCAGTCTATGCAACTCAGCATATTGAGCGGACGCTGTAAGTAGAGATAGGATATAGAAATGTGATCATCCTCTAGAGAATTGTGGTATATCGTTATATCCGTTATTTATCGTCAAGGTCCCACTTGAATTGGAAGTCGGAAGGGAATATCCCCAATGTTGATTTTAGCCAGATTGAGTTTCACTTGCTGACACTGGGACATCACTGTCAGTTTTACTAGTGGATTTCCTTTCTTCTTCTTCTTCTTCTTCTTCTTCTTCTTCTTCTTCTTCTTCTTCTTCTTCTTCTTCTTCTTCTTCTTCTTCTTCTTCTTCTTCTTCTTCTTCTTCTTCTTTTTCTTCTTCTTCTTCTTCTTCTTCTTCTTCTTCTTCTTCTTCTTCTCTTTCTTCTTCTTCTTCTTCTTCTTCTTCTTCTTCTTTCTTCTTCTTCTTCTTCTTCTTCTTCTTCTTCTTCTTCTTCTTCTTCTTCTTCTTCTTTCTTCTTCTTCTTCTTTCTTCTTCTCTTCTTCTTCTTCTTCTTCTTCTTCTTCTTCTTCTTCTTCTTCTTCTTCTTCTTCTTCTTCTTCTTCTTCTTCTTCTTCTTCTTCTTCTTCTTCTTCTTCTTCTTCTTCTTCTTCTTCTTCTTCTTCTTCTTCTTCTTCTTCTTCTTCTTCTTCTTCTTCTTCTTCTTCTTCTTCTTCTTTCTTCTTTCTTCTTCTTCTTCTTCTTCTTCTTCTTCTTCTTTCTTCTTCTTCTTCTTCTTCTCTTCTTCTTCTTCTCTTCTTCTTCTTCTTCTTCTTCTTCTTCTTCTTCTTCTTCTTCTTTCTTCTTCTTCTTCTTCTTCTTCTTCTTCTTCTTCTTCTTCTTCTTCTTCTTCTTCTTCTTCTTCTTCTTCTTCTTCTTCTTCTTCTTCTTCTTCTTCTTCTTCTTCTTCTTCTTCTTCTTCTTCTTCTTCTCTTCTTCTCTCTTCTTCTCTCTCTCTTTCTTACTTCTCTCTTCTCATACTAATTCTACATATGCTACAGCAGCTACCATACACTCTTACTACTACTACCTACTACTACTACTACTACTACTACCTACTACTACTACTACTACTACTACCTACTATACTACTACTACTACTACTACTACTACAATTACTACTACTGCTACTACGACTCCTCCTCCTCCTCCTCCTCCTACTACTACTACTACTACCACTACTACTACTACTACTACTACTACTACTACTGCTGCTACTACTACTACTACTTCTACTACTACTACTACTACTACTACTACTACTACTGCTGCTGCTATCACCTCCACCACCACCACGACCACGAGCACCACCACCACCATATCGCCTCCCCTTCCGCACCCCCCCCCCCCATCCCCTGCACTCCCCCCCCCCCCAATCCCCTGCCTCCCCCCCCCCCCCCCAACCTCCACCACCATTGGAATTTAACAGTGGAGTAGATCCTAAGTTCCCCGTGTTAATTTCACGGACCATTTAACGCAATTTGCTTCAATGGTTAAGACAAGCTGCTGCTTCAAATTTGAGATAAGATAAGCGCTAAGTGGATGGTATTGTCTTTCATCTCTCCTCTCATCATCATCATCTTCATCATCATCTTTATTATTGTCTTCGTGGTCATCAAATATAAGAGGTTTATAAGACATTTGCTTTATATTATTTCTCTATGTAATCTCGTATTATAAGACATTGGTATTCATCATCATTGTCATCTTTATTATTGTCGTTGTGGTCATTAAATATAAGACGTTTATAAGACATTTGCTTTTTATTATTTCTCTATGTAATCTCAGTATTATAAGACATTAATAATCATCATCATTGTCATCTTTATTATTGTCATCGTAGTTATGAATATAAGCAGTTCTAACCCCTCTCCCTAAATAGTAACGCGTAATGATATCAAGTTTACAATAATAACATTGGCAAACGTTAAATTTCACTAAAATTATCTAGAGTTTTTGAAAAAAGAAGTATGATTTAAATATCTTTGAAAATGTCTTCTACTCAGAGATGACGGAATGGAATAAATAGATTGAGGAGTAGAATAAAAGATTTAATCCCCCGCCTCTCTCTCTCTCTCTCTCTCTCCTCTCTCTCTCTCTCTCTCTCTCACTCACTCACTCTCTCCCTCTCTCTCTCTGTCTCTCTCTTTCTCTCTCTCCCCCTCTCTCTCTCTCTTTCTCTCTCTCTCTCTGCATCTCTCTCTTTCTCTCTCCCTCCCTCTCTTTCTTTCTCTCTCTCTTTCCCTCTCTCCCTCTTTCTTTGTGTCTCTCATTCTCTCTTTTCCCCCCCCTCTCTCTCTCTCTCTCTCTCTCTCTCTCTCTCTCTCTCCATCTCCCTGTTTTGATTTTTTTCTTTTTTTTCTTTCTATACCATCACATTGTCATGTCAGTTATAAAGCTCTATAATAATTCACATCCATTATTCCAATTGCTCCCATTAACCCGTTAAACCCCGTACTCTGGAAAGCCACGTATTAAAAAAAAAATGGCCAGAAAAACTCGTCCTTCAAATAGCGATATTCTTGCCCCCCCCCCCCCCCCCCCCCCCCCCCCCCCAAAAAAAAAAAAAAAAAACAAAAACAAAAACAAAAACAACCAAACAAAAAAAAAAACAACAAAAAAACCCCCCAAAAAACAACAAAAAAAAAAAAACAAAACAAAAAAAACCAAAAAAAAAAAAAAACCTCACAAACCTTGGATTTTAAGGAAGACTTCGCGAAGTCCCAGGTTTGAGAAGAGAGTTTTTGCCAAGATTGGTGTCATTTTTAAATCGATTGATATTCCAAAGACGAGTTTTCTGGCCAAATTTTTAAATACACGTCTTTCCAGGCTACTACTGCAGTTAAATGGTTAACTGTGGTCTAGACAAGAATATATTTTGCCGTCAAAAACGCTTTTCGACATTATATCTATCATCTAGTATCCTACCAATTCATTTTGATTGATGATTAAATTAACCATCCACCATCCAGCTGCTCAAAATTTCCTTCTCATTAGATTTTTTTGTTTTTAAATTGTTGGTTTGTAATTTTTTATAGTGAAATTTGAGAATGATTTCAATCGATATCAAAGTTACTGGATGAATAAATATTAAAATGTATTATTGTCAGTTATAGTGTAAAGGGCTCCAACCAACTTGCAGATTGACCCAGCCGCATGCAACCCTTAACCTCTCACCTTTTTTTACCTCATAGAAAGCAGCAATTTTTATTTCTTGTTCGAAAAAGCCATAAAAGACATAAAATGTCAAAATGTCGCGAGTTCATAATTTGATATGATGAAACTAAACGTGCTCAAAGCGCATTACAAAAGGTCTCTGACCAACAACAACACGAAACATATAGAACGAGATATGACGCCTGTTAGGCGATATTACATTTTTTGGGGGGACAGAGACAACTCTGAGTACAGTGAGAGAATGTGAGTATAGAGCCTTTTCCAATGACTCAACTGTGCGCCAAGCGAGGCTCGAACCCAAGACCTTCCGATCCGAAAGCGAGTGCCATACCACAAGACCACGTCATCATCATCAAGTACCAGGCCTGTAGCAGACATCGGCGATCATGTCCCTCCAACCATATCTGTCCTCAGATCTTCTCAATAGCTCGATTCCAATTCCTCCTCCACCAATCCATCCGTTCAGATTGTCAATGTAATCTATCCTCTGTCTCCCTCTTCTTTTCTTCACCCCAAGACCACATCGCCACATAGTTTAAAAGACAAAGTTAATAAGAGATAAATTAATGGCCAATCTGAATGAAGGCTTCAATTTAATTAACCATTCGGGGTTTCCCCTTTGTCAACGAAATACGTCGAATGAAATCGGTCAATAAGAGATATCTAGTTTCAAGCGTTTTTGAGATGAGTTAGTTTTATAACATAACAATCATCACTGGTGTTATGGTTTTGACCATAACCACCCATATTATCACAATAATGTACACTTGTATGTATTTGCACAGCTTTTCGGTAGCATGATATTATGCGACACCGCTGCAATTCGGTATTTTTTCGTGGTGCTGAATTAGATTCGTCCGAACATGAAATATGAATGGACATGATCTATATGAACTTTCCATGTGATCGAGGTCATTGGTCACATTGCAAAATGTGCTCATAGTGACCTACATAGTGAAAAGTGTTCACTGATTTTAAACTGTCTAACATTACGATTGGTCATTTTGTTCAGCTTGACACATGGGTATGTTTTCAACTTTTATAAACAAAGCAGCGTGTTTACATTTGTTCAGAAATATCCAATCGTTGGACAACAACAAATCACGTGGCTGATGACTCGGGAAGACAAAAACATGAATGTAGATCGCTCCCATTGAAAACTGTTCAGTTCATAGTAGATCACACATTTGAGTTGGTAAACAAAAAAATGAGTGGAGCAGGCGAAAGATAGATTGAGGATGACGTCACTCAGGTCTTGGTTATTGTTTATTGCCATCCGCGTTTATGAGGAAATCTCACTAAATTGTATTAACCAGGCTATAAACGTTTAAGATCACACATCGTTTGTTTGTTGGTCCGTTATACTTCCGGATGGCAATGTTGTGAGCTTCTTTGCCAAGCGCATACTATCTATTGTGTTGATGGTTACAAGTAATGGAGTGAGTAGAGTAAGGCCGGAGGACGATAAAAGACTAAAAACGCATGCGGTGATGGAAAGTCCAGCCCACGACTCGACTGTCACGGCACCTCCGCCTGGCCACGAGAAGACGCTCGACAAACGACTTCCCACCACTACGACTCCACAATGGTGGATGGCGTCGTCGGTTGTAGAGGAGAGCGTACCTCTCGAGGCAATCCAAGTCGTGGGTTCGACCAAAATATAACATGACAAAAGGAGACGATGAACACCAAAACGAAAGTTAAAAAATGAGTTGTTGTTAGAAGTGCTCAAGTAAACAAATGATTCAAGATAGTATGCGATTTGCTAAGAAGCTCACAACATTGCCATCCGGAAGTATAATGGACCAACACACAAAACGATGTGTTACCTTAAACGATTATAGTCTGGTTAATACAGTTTAATTAGAATTACTCACAAACTTGGATGGCAGAAAGCAATAACAAAGACCTGAGTGACGTCAACTTTATACTATGTATTGGCTGGGTTATTGATACAACTCACAATTAATTTTCCCCCGTGATCTTCGTCTTCTTTTATGACGATTTCTTTTGGTTAGTGACAGGCTTTGAGTTAAGGAAGGCGACCGTTCGACTCCCCGTCGTCGCTATCGTTTATAGATAGTTCGAAGATGACGTCACTCAGGTCTTTGTTGATGTTTTTTGCCATCCGTGTTTATGAGTAATGCTCACTGAACTGCATTAACCTGACTATAAACGTTCATGGATACACACAGTTTTGTGTGTTGGTCCGTTATACTTCCGGATGGCAATGTTATGAGCTTCTTAGCCAAGCGCATACTATCTATAGATTGTATGCAGATGACGTCACTCAGGCCTTTGTTATTGTTTTTGCCATCCGCGTTTGTGAGTTGTTCTCACTAAACTGTATTAACCAGACTATAAAAGTTCATGATTACACAGGGTTTGTGTGTTGGTCCGTTATACTTCCGGATGGCAATGTTGTGAACTCCTTGACCAAGCGCATTCTATCGAAAATGTAGATCATCCCCATTGCTTTGCGCATGCTGATGGCAGACATATTTAACCAACGGAAAGAGCATGCCACTCTTGCCTGTTCGTGTTCTTGTAGTTCTTGTATATATCACGTCTATTCTGTGACATGGCCTTACAAAGCGATGGATGTGCTGGCGGTCTCTATCATGACACGCGTTGACACAACCCAGGTGACATTTACACAAGAACAGCCTCTTATTTAAATGTGGTACGGCTAGCCAGTGTAAATGGTGGTGCAAGGTGATCCAGGGTATGGCGAAGAGAGAGATAGATAGATAGAGAGAGAGAGAGAGAGGGGAGAGAGAGGGAGAGAGGGGGGAGAGAGAGTGAGAGAGAGAGAGAGGGGGGGGGGGGAGAAAGAGGGAGAGAGAGAGAAAGAGAGAGAGAGGGGGGGGGAGAGAGATAGAGAGAGAGAGGGAGGAAGGGAGGGAGGGAGAGAGAGAAAGAGAGAGAGAGAGAGGGGGGGAGAGAGAGAGAGGGAGGGAGTTGAGAGGTTTGGCTATAATCTACAAGATAGAACCATCTCAGGTCATTTCGTGCTATTCATGTACAGATAATGAACGATAGGAAGATGGCGGAGGAATTCTTGATGTTTATATCATATTATTATATAGTCAGACAAACAGACAGACAGACAGACAGGCAACATATGAGACAGAGAAAGAGAGAGAGAGAGAGAGAGAGAGAGAGGGGGGGGGGGGTGTCTGTGTTGACAGATTAAAGCATACCTTCGTGTACGATTATTTTGCTTTAGTAGTAGTATATTATAAATTAGAGGTAACGAAAGTAAACTTTGGGCAGCATGGCTAGCCACAAACCTGTTTACATGAGGGGAATGGGAGCGATCTATATTCAAGTAGTAGTAGTAGTAGTAGTAGTAGTAGTAGTAGTTATATTAATAGTAATAGTAGTAATAGTAGCAGTCGTAGTAGTAGTAGTTATATTAATAGTAGTAGTAGTAGTAGTAGTAGTAGTAGTAGTAGTAGTAGTAGTAGTAGTAGTAGTAGTAGTAGTAGTTGTAGTAGTAGTAGTAGTTATATTAATAATAATAATAATAATAGTAGTAATAGTAGTAGTAGTAGTAGTAGTAGTAGAAGTAGTTATATTAATAGTAATAGTAGCAAACGTAGGAGCAAGTAGCAAACGTTCACGACGTGCTCCTGTAATCCTTCTCTGAAGGAGACTGATTGCTACACTACGCGACCAGAGAGAATAAATTGGGCGGTAAAAGGATAGCCCCTCGGCCCAGACAATGGAAAACTTCAATGTTGTAAGTTTCAACACAGAAGGAATCTCCCATACCAAATGCAAGATACTGACAGAGCTAAAAGCAGATATAATTTGCTTACAGGAAACCCACAAAGACTCAAAACCACCTTGCATACCTGGCATGCAACTAGTAATACACCACGAATACCCAAAATATGGAAGTGCCATGTACACTCGAGAAAAATCTACCATACTGAAAAGCGATGATCACTCAGAAAATGACATTGAGATTCTCAGAGTAGAAACAACACTGATTACCATCATATCTGTGTACAAACCTCCATTAACCCCATTCAAGTGGCCCCAAATGAATCTATCCGATAGAAAACCAAGCCTGATCATTGGAGATTTTAACAGCCATAACACTATATGGGGATATGAGCAAAATAACATTGACGGAGATGCTGTTGAGGAGTGGGCGGCCGGCAATGACCTCACAATCCTCCATAACCCCAAAGACAAGAAAACCTTTATGAGTGCCCGGTGGAAGAAAGGTTACAATCCGGACCTGGCATTCATATCCTCTCAACACTTCTCAAACTTTGAAAGGACTGTAGGTGAGCCTATACCGAAATCTCAACACAGGCCTATTACCATCAGCATCAAACCAGCTGTTAAAGCCCTCGAATCAAATGCGATACCACGATTCAATTTTAGAAAAGCAAATTGGGAAAACTTTACTAAAGATTTAGACAATGAGATCACCAATATAAAAAGTGACCCACAGAGATACGACGACTTTAGAACACTCATATGGAAAGTTGCAAAGAAAAACATCCCCAGAGGATGCCGAAAAAGTTATATTCCATGTCTCCAAGATGAAAGCAAGAAACTATATGAAAGATACATTGAATCATACAAGGTGGATCCTTTCAGCGAAGAAACCCTAGAACTGGGTGAAGAACTCACATCAATGATAGCCGATGAAAGATCAGAAAGATGGAAGGAATTAATAACCTCCACCAATATGACCCTAAACAGCAAAAAGGCCTGGACTACAATTTCAAAACTGAATAATGACAAAAATACCCAGACAAGAGTGGCTGCAGTAACACCTGACCAAGTAGCACATCAGCTTCTACTTAATGGGAAACCAGCCAAGAAAGCACGAGGCCAACTAAAAGCCCTGAAACGTGAAATGGACAAAGCCCTCAAGGATAGTGAAGATCATCTTGACTCTTTTACCCTGGAGGAGCTACTAGAGGCCTTGTCCCATCTGAAGGCAGGAAAAGCATCTGGACTGGATGGAATCACAACTGAGATGATTCAACACTTTGGCCCGAGAACCCTATCCTGGCTATTGGACCTCTTCAATGTATGCGCAAGGACAAACAGGCTGCCAAGTGCATGGAGGAAAGCAAGAGTAGTCGCCCTACTGAAGCCGGGGAAAGATCCAAAATCCAAGAAAAGCTATCGCCCGATCTCCCTCCTGTGCATCGCATACAAGCTATTTGAGCGAATGGTTATGTCCCGCATGTCACCCAGTCTAGACGAACAACTGTCTCCAGACCAGGCTGGATTCCGACCAGGACGGTCAACATGTGGTCAACTTCTTAACCTTACACAATTCATAGAAGATGGGTTTGAGACAAAACAGGTTACTGGCACAGTCTTCGTCGACCTCACTGCAGCCTATGACACAGTGAATCACAAGATCCTACTCCTCAAAGTGGCTAAAATGATAAAGAATAAGAAAATTGTAAATATTATCCAGTCACTTCTCGAAAACAGGCGCTTCTTTGTT
>NC_088371.1:22214065-22219065 GCF_034508935.2 Berghia stephanieae
TAAAAAGCATATCAAATTGAATTAATTAATAATGTGACATGACTATCGTGTTTTTTTTTTGTTTGTTTGTTTTTTTTTTTTTTTTTTAATGCGGGTGGGTGTCTTTTTAGTCAAGTTGTTAATAATATTTGTCACAGGAAGGCTCATCGAGTTGGTGAGATAATAATAAGTTATTCCCTTCAAAAGCTTTGAATGAAACCGTTGTATCTATATGACGATAGAAAGAAAATTATGTCATCTTCACTAGCCAAACTACAGTGTCAGGCTATGCTAGGGTGTACGAAGGCTACGGTATAACGCTCAAAACCATGAAAATAATGTACGTGTCATCTCGTAGCCATCGTTAACTTATAGATAGTTCGAAGATGACGTCACTCAGGCCTTTGTTATTGTTTTTGCCATCCGCGTTTGTGAGTTGTTCTCACTAAACTGTATTAACCAGACTATAAAAGTTCATGGTTACACAGAGTTTTTGTGTTGGTCCGTCATACTTCCGGATGGCAATGTTGTGAACTCCTTGGCCAAGCGCATTCTATCTATAGCCTGACCGTGGCCTTCGTAAAATTATATAGCCTGATACTGACCAAAAAATGACGTCAAAATGCCAGTCTTCGGCCACAAAAGAAAACAAATCGTGAGTTGTATTCAATAGTTCAACCAATGAAATAACTTGTTTCCATGAGTTCTACTAACGACAACTCACTAGGCGGTGCAAAAACATAATAATGACGTCAAACTGCCAGTCCTTTTGGATTTCAGCGTCAGGCTATAGATAGAATGCGCTTGGCCGAGGAGTTCACAACATTGCCATCCGGAAGTATAACGGACCAACACACAAACTCTGTGTAACCATGAACTTTTATAGTCTGGTTAATACAGTGTAGTGAGAACAACTCACAAACGCGGATGGCAAAAACAATAACAAAGGCCTGAGTGACGTCATCTGCATACTATCTGTAACATAACGATGGCTACGGCCTGACACTGAAACTCAAAACGACTGGCATTTTGACGTCATTATTTGTTTTTTGCACTGCCTAGTGAGTTGTCGTTAGTAGTGCTCATGGAAACAAGTGGTCCCATTGGTTGAACTATTGAATACAATTCACGATTTGTTTTCCAGACTATAAAAGTTCATGGTTACACAGAGTTTTGTGTGCTGGTCCGTTATACTTCCGGATGGCAATGTTGTGGAGCTTCTGGGACAAACGCATAGCATCAATAGTCCTGCCCAGAGTTGAAGCAGCGACTGCATTTGTGACCCATCGTCTCAAAACGGTATTATGTCGGGTTGAACCAGATGCTAAAAAGTGAAATTCGAGCTAAACCGGTCAAAATTCTGAATTATTGCAATTCAGCACACTAAAATATGATATTCATTCTCCTCAATAAAACATACAAACTCAACCCAATTTTAAATTTCTGGCTATAAATTAAATATTCAGCATTTTAATCATCCCGACATAATACCGTTTTGAGACGAGGGGTCACATTTCAGCTCTCTTGATCTCTTATCCTGGTCAGCCGTGTCCTCACATGCAAGGGTCATGACCCCGTGTCATCCATTCCGTCGTAATGCGTGTCACTTGCTAGTATCATTATCGATCATTTTCTTAGGTGTGTATATTTATATTATGTGTGTTTGTTTGTATGTGTGTGTTTGTGTGTGTGTGTGTGTTTGTCCCGTCTGTCCAGGCCAGGTTTCACAAAAATATGCACATCTATAATTAATTAACATATTTATAGTTAAGTATAACACATCTATAGTTAAATATAACGCATCTATAGTTAACTATGACACATCTGTAGTTAATTATACCATCTATAGTTAACTATGACACATCTGTAGTTAATTATAACACATCTATAGTTAACTATGACACATCTATAGTTAATTATAACACATCTATAGTTAATTATAACGCATCTATAGTTAACTATGACACATCTGTAGTTAATTATAACATCTATAGTTTACTATGACACATCTGTAGTTAATTATAACACCGCGAATCATCTTCACCTTCCATGCCAATGTCCCAACCCGTCATATTGTGGTTTCTTCTGTGGTCAAAAGTGATGTGTGTATACTGACCTCATCATGACTCAACCCCCCCCCCCCACCACCACCACCGCCAACCTCACCGTCCTTTTGTTGGATTTATTAAGGGAATTCCCCCTTCCCTTCCATTCTTGTTAACCCATTTCATTTGAAACCCCGAGTTCGATTGCACATTAATTTTATGTCATCTCTTACCGTGTCTATCAAAAAGACAGTCACAGCGAATGCTATAATAAGCCTTCAAGATATCTTGCTAATATAAATAGAATGAAATTGACTTCACTCGGGTCTTTGTTATTGCTTTTTGTCATCCACGTTTATGAGTAATTCTCATTTAACTGTATTATCCGGATAATAAAAGTTCACGGTTGCACAGAGTTTTGTGTGTTGGTCCGTGGATGGCAATGTTGTGAGCTTCTTAGCCAAGCGCATACTATCTATAGAATCAATGAAGATGACGTCAGTGGACTATTTGTTTTTCTTTTAATAAGACCGCCAGAGAGATGAGTTGTTCTCATCAATTCTCTCTAATACGATTCTATAGTCTGATGTCACGCCGCCCGGCAACGGCGGCCATCTTGGTTCTAAACAAAGAAAATCATTACTTTTTATTTTTCATGCTGGCTAGAACTTTTAATATGCCTTGTGATCCGAATGTTTAAAAGTCAAAACATGATCAAATTTATGTGTTTTTTCCCCTCTGGATACCCTTTATGCTCGCCGGAGAAATATTTCATACGGGCGTCCGCCATTGTTCCGATAGTTTTGAGCCAGTGACACTAAGTTACCATGCGTGATTAGGAAGGAAGTGACGTTACGACTCTTGAAAAGTATTCTCTCTAATTACGTGAATTTAGACAAGATACGTTAGAGATTACACTTAATTTTATGCGTTTGTTTGGATTGTTTTGGCTGGTAGAATTGGTACATTATGTTGTACTGAAACTAGAGGAAAACCCGCGATGTTTACGGGGATAATATACGAGTAGGCACTCATCTATTTTTGATTATTATACTCCTGTATGGGGGCGAAGTGGCCGAGTGGTTCAGGCATTGCACTGTGACCCGGGAGGTCCCGAGTTCGAGCCCCGCTTCAGGCACTTTCGTTTTATTTCTCCTTGGGCAAGCTTATTAACCCCTAATTCGCTCACTTGGACAACATGGGTGATTCCTGTTGACATCAGACATCTTGTTTGATGAAGTATCTATATTCTTTCGTGGAATGCCTAGGCGACGATATCTTATGATGTCGTGGTGGAAGGACATAATTGTTATTTTATTTTTATACTATTGTATTGTGGAAATAAACAGAGATCTTTTGCGCTATCAACAATCAAAACCTGTCCAGTGATAAAGTTTGTAAGTGCTCACAAATGAATCTGGCAACACGGAGACCAGATGACGATTCACACCATCAAATTATGGCCGTTCATTATGCCCTGGCAGATTTTATAAATAATCATTTGAGTCAATGGGTGGTAGAATTACCTTTAAAATAAAAAAAGTAAAAAGATTTGCATAGCAATCTGTAAAAATAATTATATAATTCTTTTAATTTGCCAGTAATTCTGTGCACGTTGGCAAACATTTAACTCAAAATCATATATTTTCGAATTGACGTTGCTTGATTTTACGAGTATTTATTTATCCCTATTTTATTTTTTAAAATGTTTAACGTTTAGTGTTGTTGTTTGGGGTTTGTTTTTTTTTTGTTTGTTTTGTTTTTTGTTTTTTATTTGTTTGTTTTTGTTTTTGTTTGTTTGTTTTTTTTTAAATTTTAATTTTTCTTCATTACAAAAAAAAAAGAACAAAAAAAAATACGACGGGAGGGATATATGGAGAGAGCGAGCGAGCGAGAGAGAGAGAGAGAGAGAGAGAGAGAGAGAGAGAGAGAGAGAGAGAGAGAGAGAGAGAGAGAGAGAGAGAGAGAGATATGAATGGTTATCAATAACTAATAACTGACCATCGTTGAGTCACAGTAATCACAATACCGACGACCTTGACCGTGTCGCCTATCTCTACCGACCCCAATCAATAACAAACACTTGGGACATGTCTGGACAGTATCAATCAAGGTGAGTGCCATACAGTCCAGTCTCGTGTGTGTGTGTGTGTGTGTGTGTGTGCTCGTATGTGTGATGTGGTGATATCATTTGTGTGTCTGTGTATATTTGTATATATGTGTGTGTGATGTCATTGTTTTGTATGTGTGTGAGTGTGTGTTTGTGTGTGTGTTTGTGTGTTTGATGTGTTGATATCATTGTTGTGTATGTGTGTGTATTTTTGAGTGTGTATGTGATGTGGTTATATCATTGTTGTGTGTATGTGTGTGTGTGTTTGTGTGTGTGATGTGTTGATATTGTTGCGTATGTGTGTTTGTGTGTGTATGTGTGTGTGATGTGGTGATATCATTGTTGTGTGTATATGTGTGTGTGTTTGATGTGCTGATATCATGTTGCGTATGTGTGTGTGTGTGTTTGTGTGTGTATGTGATGTGATTATATCATTGTGTGTGTATGTGTGTGTGTGTGTATTTGTGTGTATGTGATATGGTGATATCATTGTTGTGTGTGTTTGTGTGTGTTTGTTTGTTTGTCTGTGTCGTGTGTATGCGATGTGGTGATATCGTTGTTGTGTGTGTATGTGTTTGTGTGTGTGCGTGTGTGTGTGTGTGCGCGCGCGATGTGGTTATATCATTGTTATGTGCACGGCAATAATGTGTTTTTGTGGTATGACAGTCGCCTTCGGTTCGATAGGTTTAGGGTTCGAGTCCCGCTCTGAGCCGGGGGGGGGGGGGGGGGGGGGCGGAGGATCCGAAAGTGAGTGTCATACCGCAAGACCACATCGCCACATAGGCCCCTCTAATGTTTGTGTGTGCGTGTATGAGCGTTTGTGTGTGTGTGTGTGTGTGTGTGTATTAATCAATACTGATTTGTAA
>NC_088371.1:22229757-22239292 GCF_034508935.2 Berghia stephanieae
CCTTACCTACCTACCTACCTACCTCCCTACCCCTACCACCACCACCAACCACCACCTTCCTACAACCTAACCTACCTACCCCTACCTACCTACTACCTACTACTATTATCTATTATCTATCTAATCTACTTATATTTGTCTATCTATTTACTATTTTTTTTTGTAAGTTTATAGTTTTCATCTATCTATTTATCTATCTGTCATCTATCTATCTAATATGAAATATATATTTTATAATAAAATTTTATATATTTATATATTTTTGAATATATATATACTTATTAAATTTATTTTTATAAAAATTTTTATATATATTTATATATATAAAATATAAAATTTTTTTTATGAGTGTTGGTGGGTACTTGTGGGTACGAAAGTGCCGATAATGGGGGTTAGAGCAAATATAAAATGAAATTTTCACTCATTTTTTTCCCGAGACACTCCTCGTCTGGGCAAAAATGTGAGGAAATTTACTTTATTTATATATATATAAAATATATATTTTTATATATAATTTTAAAAATTATATATTTTATATATATATATAAATATAATAATTTTATTATATAATATTTTTAAAATAATAATATAAAAATATATAATATATATGAAAAATTATAATATATATTATATATATATATTAAAATATATATATAATTAATATATATCCATCTTTCAACTATCTATCTAGATCCTTTAATCCTTTCTGCCCATCTAACTTCTCTCAGATTTTCCCTTTTTCTTTCTCTTTTTTTCCGTCTTTTTTTTTTTCCCCTCTCTCTTCTTGCCTTTAATTTCCTTTCTTTTTTTTTTTTTTTTTTTTTTTTTTTTGCCTTTAATATTTTCTTACAACCCAAATTTAATTATACCCCAAATGTTAACAGGTTTTAATTCAAGGGAGTAAATCACCCCCCCGTGACAAAACCCAAAAACAATCTTTCTTTAGGAAGGGAATTTAAATCAGTGGTGTCAAATAAAAAAAAGGGCCCAAATCTTTTGGGATTATTTTTCTGAAAAAAAAAAAAAAACGTGAGTTTTTAAAATATAGCGCAATTTTCCCATCAACGTGCTCAAAAGCTTTACAAGGGGTCGATGGAAAAACAACACTTAACATGTATTACGTGACAGGGAACCCTGTTAGGCATATTACAATTTTTTTTTGGGGACGGAGAAACGTTTGTTAACGACCAGGTAACTTTTTACACCTGGTACGCAAAAAAAGGTAAAGCAAAAAAACCTTTTAAAAGGGACGGGAAACTCTGCCCGAGCAGGCTAAAAACCCGGGACCTTCCGATCCGAAACCCGAGTGTAATTTCCATAAACCAAAACAGCCCAAAAAGGGACAAAAAGTTTTAAAAAATTAAATTTTTTTAATTTTTTAATTAATTTATTTTTTTATTTTTTTTTATTTATTTATTTATTTATTTATTTATTTATTTATTTATTTTTTTTTTATTTTTTTTTTTTTTAAAGGGGCCCCCAAAAGGGGACAATACGAACCTGATGCACCACCAAAATTTTTTTTGACATTGTAATTAAAATAAATAAAAGGGGTTTAATTGTTTGTTTAAAAAATAAACGACATAAAAGGAAGATTTTTTTTAAAACAATTTTTTTTTTCGTTTGCTTTTTTAATTTTTTGTGGGGTTTAAAAAAGTGCTAAAAGCGTTTAAAGGGGTCCCTGGTCAACAGAACATTTAATGGGGGACGGGACCTTTTGGGCGATATTACAATTTGACAAAGACAACGCTTTTTTAACGCCAGGTACTCATTTTAACCTGATACGGTGAGAGAATGTGGTAAAGAGCCTTTTCCAAGGACTCAACTACGCACCGAGCGCGAGGCTCAACACGGACCTTCCGATCCAAAGGGTGTATACCGACTAGACCACTTTAGCCGCACGAAAGACTTATTATTCTCTCTTCTCTCTTGTACTTTTTTTTTTTTTGGGCATATTTCTTTTGGTTGTCAGAAACAGATAGGGGGCAATTACCTGGGTATGTAACTAACATGAGTCTTATTTCTATCCAAGCGGGGAAAAGGTGTTAGGTCGCTTCAAATGGTGCCAGGACAAAAATGAGGTGAATTGCTTTTTAAATTTGGCTAGAATGCGAATTTACAGTGAAAACCTGTTAAACAAAACGCCTAAACCGAAAATAAACGTTAAATCGATACTTTTTGGGAAAAACTGTTGATTGTCAAAAATTTTTTTTCTTCTTTTTTATATATGGGGACCCCTCTCTCAAAACGGTATTATGTCGGGATGAACCAGGTGCTAAAAAGTCGATTATATTTAAAACCCCCTGGTCAAAAATATGAAACTTGGTATTTATTTAGCACAGTAAAATATGTTTATTCCTTCTTATAAAGCAAAAAACTCAACTTAAACATGATATTTCTGGCTACAAAACCCTTTCGCATCTTAATCACCCACGACTTAATACCGTTTTGAGACGGGGGATCACATATGGCACAAAAAGGACGCCCAAAGACATTAATGGAGGGGATAAGGTAAAGGATGATATGAAAGAACTGGGCCTGGATGAATGATGATGCCTGAACCGAGATGCATGGAGATGTGGCATTCATTATGGCAACCCTGCAAAATGCGGGATAAGCTGAAAGAAGAAGGAGAATATGGCACAAGACCGAAGGGCTAGAGTTCAGCTGGTCGCTGACTCGGTAAGTAAGAAGTTTTCTTTATATATTTGTTTCACAAACTTCTTTAACAAAAAATTATGTCTTGACCGCGAATTTGGGTAACTACAGTCTCTTGGGTATCGGTTTAACAAGTTTTCATTGTATTCCTTTTTAAAATTGTTGGATCAATATATTGGAAATACTAAAATTTGAAGAAAAAAAAGTAAATTAATATAGTGTCAGACAAATCAGATAGTAAAGATCAAGACGAAAAAAAAAAAATATCGCATGTTGAAAACAGGTTAGGAAAACAACAACTTAATACTGCAATAATCGGCATTCAAATTAAACATGAAAACTTCCATACGTCGTATTCTAAGTAAGTCCCAAGTTTTGAAGTTTTTGCTGTCAATTTGAGGGTCGTTTTAATCGATCGGGATTTGAAGGACAAGTTTTCTGGCCAAAAATTTAAAAAAAAGACTGTATGGGTGTGTGTATCGTGTCTTTGTGTGTGTGTGTGTGTGTGTGGTGTGTGTGTTTCTGTGTCTTTGTGTGTGTGTGTGTGTATCTGTGTCTTTGTGTGTGTGTGTATCTGTGTCTTTGTGTGTGGGGTGTGTGTGTGTGTATCTGTGTCTTTGTGTGTGTGTTGTGGTATCTGTGTTTGTGTGTGTGTTGTGTGTGTTTTTTTTTTTTTTTTTTGTTTTTTTTTTTTTTTTGGTTTTTGTTTGTTTTTTAAATTTCTTTTTTTACAGC
Source organism: Berghia stephanieae (assembly GCF_034508935.2). Taxonomy (NCBI): domain Eukaryota; kingdom Metazoa; phylum Mollusca; class Gastropoda; order Nudibranchia; family Aeolidiidae; genus Berghia; species Berghia stephanieae. Next base: position 22,233,151 of record NC_088371.1, read on the forward strand.
GTACGTCAGTATTGAAAAGATATAGCCTTGACCGTAGCGTTCATTTATCTTCTTGGTCTTTGTTCCTGACGGCAATTTCATTTTCAAATTCTTTCCGTGTTCCTTCCCTTGTACGTATCGTAATTTGTAAGGGAGTGTCAGACTATAAGATTATGCAGGTTGTTTTTGTTTTTATTTTTTAAGGGTTTTTACGGCGCTTGCAACACATTTTAGGTTATACAGCGCAGTAAAAAAGGAAGAAAAATGGTATAGTAAAAGTTCTAGAATTACAATTAAAGCACCCAAGAAAAAGTAAGACATAGGGGAACTGGGAACAAATAGGGATCAGATGTAGAATTCCAAGAGCATACCACCAATGTACTTAGTTTGAAATCACCTACAAGTCTCATCCAGACACAAGCACAAAATCCAACAAGAGGAACACACTCAAATGCTTACATTATACATTCAAAATAAAAAAAATAATAATACATAACAGAGAGATGATTTACAAGGAAAAAAAATATCATCTCCCAAAACAATAACTATGCATTTGACTTGTTTCGCTCCCAGCTAGGATCTCGCCAGTGCCAGGACAAAACCAAGTAAATCTCATTCCAAGACAAAGACCGAAAGCATGTTGGAAAAACAGATATAACGGGATAGAAGACAGAGTGTACCTCCCTGCCACTATGGGAAGATTATGCAGGCTGTAGCTACTTGAACGTTGTTAAAATCTTTTCAAGGTTTGTTTGCATGTCGAGTAACATGATGTGGTAATGTGGTGCTCTTCTCAGAATGAAGTCTTTTTTTTTTTTTTGCGAGTAACACGATGGATTAGCAATCTTTGACTGGGGTTCGAGCCTCTGACCTTCTGGTTTTGGTATCATTTTTTTAATAATTTTTTTTTTTATTTGCAGTGGTTCTCTCTCTTCTTTTTTTTTGCCACGTTGAGGTCTCTGTCTTCCACAGTTGGTGTTCTCTAAATATTACTATTATTGTTATCATCATCATCATCATATTATATAGAAGAAGAAGAAGAAGAAGAAGAAGAAGAAGAAGAAGAAGAAGAAGAAGAAGAAGAAGAAGAAGAAGAAGAAGAAGAAGAAGAAGAAGAAGAAAACTTCAACTTCATCATCCTCATCATGAGAGAGAGAGAGAGAGATAAAGAGAGAGAGAGATAAGAGAGAGAGAGAAGATGAGAGAGATATGAGAGAGAGATGAAGATATGAGAGAGAAATGAGAGGAGAGATGATGAGAGAGAAGATGAGGAGAAATGAGAGAGATATGAGAGAGAAAGAGAGAGAGAAAGATAGAGAGAGAGACAGAGAGAGAGACAGAGAGACAGAGACAGAGAGACAGAGACAGAGACAGAGAGACAGAGACAGAGAGAAAGACTCTAAAACAAAAGTGAATGATTACTCGAGTAGACTAAATAAATTTCCCCAATTACCCTTGGCAATTATTTGGTCTGGCCTAAACGTAGAAGAAAGGTAATCGCCGGTCTAAATCGGGTATTTTTGGCTATAATTGGATCATGACGTAATTTGATTGGCCTCATACGGGAGCAAATTAGAGGTAATACATTATAGCTCTTCTACAGTCGGAGTCTTTATCGGCCTTGACCTTTCTGTCCACAGCAGGTGACGAATAATCGTATTTTTTAAGGGTTTAGACGTAGCCATCGTTAACTAATGGATAGATCGAAGTTGACGTCACTCGGGTCATTGTTATTGTCTTTTGCCATCCGCGTTTATGAGTAATACTCACTAAACTGTATTAACTAGACTATAAACGTGTGGGGTTACACATCGTTTTGTGTGTTGGTCCGTGATACTTCCGGATGGCAATGTTATGAGCTTCTTAGCCAAGCGCATACTATCTATAGCCTCACACCGTGGCCTTCGTAAGGTTATGGCCTGATACTGACCAAAAAATGACGTCAAAATGCCAGTCTTTTGACACAAAAGAAAACAAATCGTGAGTTGTATTCAATATTTCAATCAATGAAATAACTTGTTTCCATGAGCTCTACTAACGACAACTCACTAGACGGTGCAAAAACCAAATAATGACGTCAAACTGCCAGTCCTTTTGGATTTCAGTATCAGGCTATAACATAACGATAGCTACGAGTTTACCCGGGTTACTCTTACCGTAGCCATCGTTATGTTATAGCCTGACACTGAAATCCAAAAAGACTGGCAGTTTGACGTCATTATTTGGTTTTTGCACGGCCTAGTGAGTTGTCGTTAGTAGAGCTCATGTAAACAAGTTATTTCATTGATTGAAATATTGAATACAACTCACGATTTGTTTTGTTTTGTGGCAAAAGACTGGAATTTTGACGTCATTTTTTGGTCAGTGTCAGGCTATAACTTTGCGAAGGCCACGCTCTGACCCCATGCCAATTTATTACATTTTTCTGAAACAAATCATAAGCTAATGTTGTTTTTTTTTGGAATTTGCATGTTAACGGTAGTTGAATAAAACTATCTATGTACATGCTCATTTTTAATACGTTTTTCCAATTTTGAAAAGTAGCAAATTATCTAGGATTGAGTGAGAAAAAAAATAGAAAATATGTGGGAGGAGTGGGTTTGATAAGGGTTTATTCAAATGATATCATTATAAATCGTTTGATAACATCTTAGAATTATGATTCGACAAAGCTATAGAAGGAACGAAGTTGACACCACTCAGCTTTTGTTATTGTTTTTGGCCAGTCATTTTTATGAGTTGTTCTCTCTCTCTCTCTCTCTCTCTCTCTCTCTCTCTCTCTCTCTCTCTCTCTCTCATTAAATTCTATCAATCTATAAACTTTCAAGGTTACACAGACATAGTTTGTGTGTTGGTGTACGTTTTATCCGGCTAGCGGATGTTTTGAGTATTTTGGCTAAACGTAATAAACGGGATATAGATAGTATGCAGATGACGTCACTCAGGCCTTTGTTATTGTTTTTGCCATCCGCGTTTGTGAGTTGTTCTCACTAAACTGTATTAACCAGACTATAAAAGTTCATGGTTACACAGAGTTTGTGTGTTGGTCTGTTATACTTCCGGATGGCAATGTTGTGAACTCCTTGGCCAAGCGCATTCTATCTATAGAGTTAAGGAGAACGAGAGAGAGAGAGAGAGAGAGAGAGAGAGAGAGAGAGAAGGACACAGAGAGAGAGAGAGAGAGAGAGAGAGAGAGAAATATAGAGAAAGAAAGAGAGAGAGTACGATAGATAGAGAGATAGAGCGAGCGAGAGAGAATACCACACGCACACACACACGCGTGGCTCAGCGGTACGGTCTTTGCTTCGTAACCGAAAGGTACCTAGTTTGATCACCCGCCGCTGCTCTGTCATGTGTGGATTGAGCAAGTCACCTCGCTTTACCTCAATTTGCGGCGCTGCACTGCGGCTGACGTCTGGGTTATTCCGGACTTCCCTTGGAATAGACACAAGAGACAAATTTCCCGTTAGGATGGATAAAGTGAATTTTATTTTATTTATTTATCTATATTAATCCATCGATCTAGAGACAAATTTCACCTATGGTGTGGATAAAGGGAATTTTAATTAATTAATTTATTTATTTATTTATTAAATTTATTTATTTATATTAATCCACCGATAATAATTGAAGGACAAGATTCCTGACCAAAAATTTTAATCCGCTTTTTTTTGTGTGTGGCTTTTGTTTGTTTGTTTTTGTTTTGTTTTGTTTTTTTTTTTTTGTTTTTTTGTTTTTGTTTTTTTGCTTTTGTTTATTGTTTGTTTTTGTTTTTCTTCACAGAAAAACAGAACAACGCTACCCGTAACCCAAACCGGAGAACTCTTCCCAAACACTTTATACGTGACCCGAACACCTATATAGTCACGTCCCAAGGGGGAAATGTGTTTTCAATCAAGTTGTTGTTGATCTTTGGGTCGGGCATTATAGGGGAAAATCAATGATCGTTAACTCGGCTCACCTGGCTTGCATTCATTCTTCTATTCTTTCCATTGACAATTGAAACAATGAGAATACTAACAACGAAGACGACGACGACGACGACGATGATGATGATGATGATGATGATGATGATGATTAATAAATATGATGATAATAATAATAATAATAATAATAATTAATAATAATAATAATAATAATAATAATAATAATAATAATATAATAATAATAATATTATTATTATTATTAATAACAATAATAATAAAACAATAATAATAAAAACAATAATAATAATAATAATAATAATAATAATAATAATAATAATAATAATAATAATAATAATAATAATAATTATTATATTATTATTATTATTATTATTATTATTATTATTATTATTATTATTATTATTATTATTTATTTATTTATTTATTTATTTTCATCGCTTGGTTCAGAAGCTCACAACATTGCCATCCGGAAGTATAACGAACCAAAACACAAAACTCTGTGTAACTATGAACTTTTTAAGTCTGGATAATACAGTTAAGTGAGAATCACTCATAAACGTGGTTCGCAAAAAAACAGTAACAAAGACCCGAGTGACGTCAACTTCGTTCTATGTAGAGATAGTATGCGCTTGACTAAGAAGCTCACAACATTGCCATTCGGAAGTATAACGAACCAACACACAAAACTATGTGTAACCTTAAACGTTTATAGTCTGGTTAATACAGTTTAGTGAGAATTACTCATAAACATGGTTGGCAAAAAAAAAAAAAAAGAAGAAAAGAAACCCAATAACAAAGGCCTGAGTGACGTCATCTTCGTTCTATCTATGGAAACCGGGATTAACTCCATGGGGAAAAAAAATTAAACAAAAGCAGGAATCTAACACTTGAAGTATAATATCTACCTACAAAAAGTAGGTGTCATCATAAATCGATATCCTTATCAAAACACATGACAGTTGCAATGCAATATGGTACGAGCTAGTGTCATTGTTGTCGGTGGTCGTTATCGATAAGCAATCAATAAGAAATATGTGTTATAATCATATCGATATTGATATATGGACTAAAACGTTTTGTTGTTGTTGACATCAGTTGGAATGGGGACATGAACTAACAGTCATTGCACGCAAATTAAATGTTCATTCTATTTGTCTTATGTCTTCAATATTCATTCTATCATTCATTCATCTATTCATGCATTCATTCGTTCCTTTATTCATTCATTCACTCATTTGTTCACCTATCAATCTGTCTATCTATCTATCTATCTATCTATCTATCTATCTATCTATCTATCTATCTATCTATCTATCTATCTATATATCTATCTATCTATCTATCTACCTGCCTGTCTGTCGGTCTGTATATCTGTCAGTCTGTCGGTCTCTTTGTCAACAACTTGCACCACCGCCATATCATCATCAACACTACCACCACAACTACAACCACAACCACCACCAATTTATCATCACATCATCGTTATTTCCACCACAACTACAACCACAACCACCACCAATTTATCATCACATCATCGTTATTTCCACCACAACTACAACCACAACCACCACCAATTTATCATCACATCATCGTTATTTCCACCACAACTACAACCACAACCACCACCAATTTATCATCACCATCGTTATTTCACCACAACTACACCAACCACCACCAATTTATCATCACATCATCGTTATTTCCACCACAACTACAACCACAACCACCACCACCACCAATTTATCATCACATCATCGTTATTTCCACCACAACTACAACCACAACTAGATCATCACAATTGTCACTACCACCACCACCATTATTGCTACACCATTATCACTACCAGCATTACTACACCCACCACCAACATCACATAATCTTCATCATCATCATCATCATCATCATCATCATCATCATCATCATCATCATCATCATCATCATCATCATCATTACTACCACCACCACGTCATCATCATCATCATCCTCATCATCATTACTACCACCATCACGTCATCATCATCATCATCATCATCATCATCATCATCATCAACAACATCATCATTACTACCACAACTACAACCACAACCACCACCAATCAATCACCACCGTCACAACTACCATCAGTACAACCGCCACCACCATCGCCAGATCATCACCATCACTACTACCACCACTACTACAACCACTACCACATCAATTTCTTATAATAATTACACCAG
>NC_088371.1:22239387-22256887 GCF_034508935.2 Berghia stephanieae
TCTCTGTCTCTGTCTCTCTGTCTCTCTCTCTGTCTCTCTCTCTATCTTTCTCTCTCTCTTTCTCTCTCATATCTCTCTCATTTCTCTCTCATCTCTCTCTCATCTCTCTCTCTCATTTCTCTCTCATATCTCTCATCTCTCTCTCATATCTCTCTCATCTCTCTCTCTCTCTCTCTCTTATCTCTCTCTCTCTCTCATGATGAGGATGATGAAGTTGAAGTTTTCTTCTTCTTCTTCTTCTTCTTCTTCTTCTTCTTCTTCTTCTTCTTCTTCTTCTTCTTCTTCTTCTTCTTCTTCTTCTTCTTCTTCTTCTTCTTCTTTCTTCTTCTTTATATAAATGATGATGATGATAACAATAATAGTAATATTTAGAGAACACCAACTGTGGAAGACAGAGACCTCAACGTGGCAAAAAAAAGAAGAGAGAGAACCACTGCAAATAAAAAAAAAAATTATTAAAAAAATGATACCAAAACCAGAAGGTCAGAGGCTCGAACCCCAGTCAAAGATTGCTAATTCCATCGTGTTACTCGCAAAAAAAAAAAGAAGCTTCATTCTGAGAAGAGCACCACATTACCACATCAGTTACTCGACATGCAAACAAACCTTGAAAAGATTTTAACAACGTTCAAGTAGCTACAGCCTGCATAATCTTCTCCCATAGTGGGCAGGGAGGTACACTCTGTCTTCTATCCCGTTATATCTGTTTTCCAACATGCTTTCGGTCTTTGTCTTGGAATGAGATTACTTGGTTTTGTCCTGGCACTGGCGAGATCCTAGCTGGGAGCGAAACAGTCAAATGCATAGTTATTGTTTTGGGAGATGATATTTTTTTCCTTGTAAATCATCTCTCTGTTATGTATTATTATTTTTATTTTGAATGTATAATGTAAGCATTTGAGTGTGTTCCTCTTTGTTGGATTTTGTGCTTGTGTCTGGATGAGACTTGTAGGTGATTTCAAACTAAGTACATTGGTGGTATGCTCTTGGAATCTACATCTGATCCCTATTTGTTCCCAGTTCCCCTATGTCTTACTTTTTCTTGGGTGCTTTAATTGTAATTCTAGAACTTTTTACTATACCATTTTCTTCCTTTTTACTGGCGCTGATATAACCTAAATGTGTTGCAAGCGCCGTAAAACCCTTAAAAACAAAAACAAAAACAACCTGCATAATCTTATAGTCTGACACTCCCTTACAAATTACGATACTGTACAAGGCAAGGAACACGGAAAGAATTTGAAAAGTGAAATTGCCGTCAGGAACAAATGACCAAGAAGATAAATGAACGCTACGGTCGAAGGCTATATCTTTTCAATACTGACGTACGCTGTAAAAAAAGAAATAAAAACAAACAAAAAACCAAAAAAAGAAAAACAAACAAAAAAAAAACAAAAAAAAAAACACACACACACACACACAAAGACACAGATACACACACACACACACACAAAGACACAGATACACACACACACAAAGACACAGATACACACACACACACAAAGACACAGATACACACACACACACACACACAAAGACACAGATACACACACCCATACAGTCTTTTTTTTAAATTTTGGCCAGAAAACTTGTCCTTCAAATCCCGATCGATTAAAACGACCCTCAAATTGACAGGCAAAAACTCTCAAACTTGGGACTTACTTAGAATACGACGTATGGAATGTTTTCTATGTTTAATTTGAATGCCGATATTGCAGTATTAAGTTGTTGTTTTCCATAACCTGTTTTCAACATGCGATATTTTTTATTTCGTCTTGATCTTTACTATCTGATTTGTCTGACACTATATCATAATACTTTTTTTTCTTCTAATTTTAGTACTCCAATACTATTGATCCAACTAATGTTTAAAAAGGGAATACAATGAAAACTTGTTAAACCGATACCCAAGAGACTGTAGTTACCCAAATTCGCGGTCAAGACATAATTTTGTTAAAGAAGTTTGTGTACAAATATATAAAGAAAACTTACATACTTTACCGAGTCAGCGACCAGCTGAACTCTAGCCCTTCGGTCTTGTGCCATATATCTCCTTCTTCTTTCAGATCCCGCATTTTGCAGGGTTGCCATAATGAATGCCACATCTCCATGCATCTCGGTTCAGCGCATCATCATTCATCCAGGCCCAGTTCTTTCATATCATCCTTTACCTTATCCCTCCATCTAATAGTCTTTGGGCGTCCCTTTTTTGTGCCATATGTGATCCCGCGTCTCAAAACGGTATTAAGTCGTGGTGATTAAGATGCTGAAAATGGATTTTGTAGCCAGAAATATCATGTTTAAGTTGAGTTTATATGCTTTATAGAGGAGAAGGAATATCATATTTTACTGTGCTAAATAAATACCAATGTTTCATATTTTTGACCAGTTTAACTATAATTCGACTTTTTAGCACCTGGTTCATCCCGACATAATACCGTTTTGAGACGAGGGGTCACATATATAAAAAGAGAAGAAAAAAAATTGTGACAATCAACAGTTTTCAAAATGTATCGATTTAACGTTTATTTTCGGTTTAGGCGTTTTCTGTTTAACAGGTTTTCACTGTAAATCTCGCATTCTAGCCAATTCTAAACAGCATTCACCTCATTTTTGTCCTGGCACCATTCTGAAGCGACCTAACACCTTTCCTGTCTTGGATAGAACTAAGACTCATGTTACCGTTACATACCACAGGTAATTGCCCGCTATCTGTTTCTGACAACCAAAAGAATATGCCCAAAAAAAAAAAAAAGTACAAGAGAGAAGAGAGAATAATAAGTCTTTCGTGCGGCTATGTGGTCTAGTCGGTATGACACTCCTTTCGGATCGGAAGGTCCTGTGTTCGAGCCTCGCGCTCGGTGCGTAGTTGAGTCCTTGGAAAAGGCTCTTTACTCACATTCTCTCACCGTACTCAGGTGTAAAATGAGTACCTGGCGTTAACAGCGTTGTCTTTGTCAAATTGTAATATCGCCCAAATAGGCGTCATGTCCCGTCCTACGTTAAATGTTGCTGTTGACCAGGGACCCCTTGTAAAGCGCTTTGAGCACATTTAGTGGATATTGCTCTATATAAATCTAAATATTTTTTTTTTAACAGGGAGAAAGAATAGAAGAAAAAAATAATAATAGGGGGTAGGCGTAATCACACAAACAAATAAACAAGCAAACGAAAAAATAATTGTTAAAAACAATCTTCCTTATTATGTCAGTTTATTTCGTAAACATATCAATAACTCTATATTTATTTTAATTATCAATGTCAAAACATTATAGGATGGTGCATCAGGTTCGTATTGTCCTTTAGAGCCCTAAATAAATAAATAAATAAATAAATAAATAAATAAATAAATAAATAAATAAATAAATAATTAAAAATAAATAAATAAATTAATTAATTAATTAAAACTATTTCGTACACACTTTTTGTGCGGCTGTGTGGTCTTATGGTATGACACTCGCTTTCGGATCGGAAGGTCCTGGGTTCGAGCCTCGCTCGGCGCAGAGTTTCACGTCCTTTGAAAAGGTTCTTTGCTCACATTCTTTCAGCGTACTCAGGTGTAAAATGATTACCTGGTCGTTAACAGCGATGTCTCCGTCCGAAAAAAAAATTGTAATATCGCCTAACAGGCTTCATGTCACGTAATACATGTTAAGTGTTGTTGGCCATCGACCCCTTGTAAAGCTCTTTGAGCACGTTGAGTGAATATTGCGCTATATAAAAGCTCACGTTTTTTTTTTCTTTTCAGAAAGTAATCTACAAGATTGGCCTTAGTTTTATTCTGACACCGACTGATTGAAATTCCGTTCCTAAAGCATGATTGTTTTGGCTTGTGTCACGGGCATGTGATGTCTACTCATTGAATTACACTCTGTTAACATTTGGGCTATAATAATTGGATGTAAGAAAATATTATGGCAAAAAAAAAAAATAAATAAATAAAAAAAAAAGAAAGGAAAATTAAAGGCGAAGAAGAGAGAGGGGAAAAAATGAAAGACGGAAAGAAAGAGAGAAAGAAAGGAATATCTGTAGATGATAGATTAGATGGACAGATGGATTAATGGATCGATAGATAGATAGTTGAAAGATGGATATATATATATATATATATATATATATATATATATATATATATTATATATATTATATATATTCATATATATTATATATATATATATATTCATATATATTCAATATATATATAATATATTCATATATATTCAATATATATATATATATATATATATATATATATATATATATATATATATATATATATATATATATATATATATATATATAATGTAAATTTTCACTCACATTTTTTGCCGAGACGAGGAGTCGTCTCGGCAAAAAATGTGAGTGAAAATTTACATTATATATTAGCTCTAACCACCATTATCGAGCACTTTCGTACCTACAAGTACCCACCAACACTCTATAAATATATATATTATATATATATATATATATATATATAATATATATATATATATATATTTATATGTATATATATATTCATATATATATAATATATATATATATATAATATATATATATTATATATCATATAGATAGATAGATGGACAGATAGATAAATAGATAGATAGAAAACTATATACTATACAGATAGATAAATAGATAAATAGATAGACAAATAGATAAGTAGATAGATAGATAGATAGATAGATAGATAGATAGATAGATAGTAGGTAGGTAGGTAGGTAGGTAGGTAGGTAGGTAGGTGTAGGTAGGTAGGTAGGTAGGTAGGTAGTAGGTAGGTAGGTAGGTAGGTAGGTAGGTAGGTAGGTAGGTAGGTAGGTAGGTAGGTAGTAGGTAGGATAGTAGTAGATAGATAGATAGATAGATAGATAGATAGATAGATAGATAGATAGATAGATAGATAGATAGATAGATAGATAGATAGATAGATAGATAGATAGATAGATAGATAGATAGATAGATAGATAGATAGATAGATAGATAGATAGATAGATAGATAGATAGATAGATAGATAGATAGATAGATAGATAGATAGATAGATAGATAGATAGATAGATAGATAATAGATAGTATAGATAGATAGATAGATAGATAGATAGATAGATATAATAGATAGATAGATAGATAGATAGATAGATAGATAGATAGATAGATAGATAGATAGATAGATAGATAGATAGATAGATAGATAGATAGATAGATAGATAGATGAGATGTAAATAATAGATCAATAGACTGATAATCAGTAATTATGTAAAGATTCAAATATTTAAAAAAGAAAGAAATAAAAAAAGAAAGAATTCAAAATAGTAGTCAGAATGTCGTAAAATAGATAGATTAGGAGTGTTCCACAGCGTTACGCATAGCTCATGGGGACCGTTTATATTAACGATGTATACATTGCCAAGACAAAGCGACGCTTTTTATAAAAGGCGTGTCTGAACACTTCCCTGGGTATTTTCACACATCCTTCGTTAAATTATTTTTTCACTTTCCAATCCGTCGTGATTCCAACTGTAGCCAATTTTAACTGAGCCACCGAGCGATAAATTTCACTGTTTCATCTAAGCCAAAATTGACCACATTTACCCTTCGAGTCTCAAAACTATGATAAAGTAAATTGCGAAATGCCGCAAGTCCGTTATGTAGACATCTTCAAATCGAAAGGTAGAATATATTGCTACAAGCACATTTCGATTGCCTCACGTTGTAAACAAACTGGTTGACCGTTTCTTCACTGATTGAGTACCTGATCATAAGGAACAATGGTAAGTAGCCTAATTAATTCCCGTGCAAATCAGGACGTTTTCTGGCATTGTTTTGCTCAAGCCCAAGCGAGTGCTGTTTTGTGGCGATTTACCTTCATTTCGATTCTTTGAATTTTTCCGCTACGCCTGCCGAAGTCCGAAGTTTCTTCTTGATAATTCACTTCTACTACTTAATAATTCAGTGTATTGGCCTGAAGTCATATTTATTTAAGTTTTTATTTCTCTGTCATTTACTGATTGAAAATCAAGTTTGCTCATTGCTACATTATTCTAATGTTCTCACAATGGCTGAGCTGTCTGTTCGTGGATCGCAATTCAGACTTGTCGAGCATCGATAAAGATGTGAGTCCCGTGAGGAATAAATTCAATTGGTCATGGCTAGAAGTTAAAGATGATAATGGTGATTATTTTTCTATGTCAAAAAAATTCCAGAGGCAGGAATATGACTTTGATGAAGTCATCTTTACCTATATGAATGACATGCTTTTATTAGCATTCCTTCTACATCAAATTATGGCAGTCATACTTCCAGTAAGAAATAACACCCACTATTTTGATATATTGTATTTATCACTCTCCTCTCCAATGATGCCCTTATTTTAAAAAAAAAATAATTGAATCTTCAGTTTGTCGAAGAGTTTCAGTCAATTTTTATAGAGCTCATTTACAGGTCTAATAGATAGATAGATAGATAGATAGATAGATAGATAGATAGATAGATAGATAGATGGATGGATGGATGGATGGATGGATGGATGGATGGATGGTGGACCGGTGGACCGGTGGACGGACAGGCAGACTGACAGACAGATTTACATATACAGGCAGGGAGACAGAGACAGACAGGCAGAGAGAGAGAGAGAGAGAGAGAGAGAGAGAGAGAGAGAGAGAGAGAGAGAGAGAGAGAGAGAGAGAGAGAGAGATTTCCTTTGGTTCGCTGTCGCTGAAAGGTGGGAAGCTGGAGGTTTGGTGTGAGACAGACATTATACTGTAATTATAAATAGAGAGAGAAAGATCATAGAGGAGATGGAGAGAGTGAGGAGTTTTTTTGGGGTTTTTTTTTTGTTGTTGTTTTTTTGTTTTTGTTTTTTTTTTTTGTTTTTTTTTTTTGTTGGTTGTTTTTTTGGTTTGTTTTTTTTTTTTGTCAAAAAGAGATGAATATTAGAAGAAAGGAGAAGATCAGGAGGAGAAGGAGAAAAAAAAAAAACAAAATAAAAAAAACAAAACAAACTTGAGCATCTGTATAGCGCAATATCCACTAAACGTGCTCAAAGCGCTTCAAAAGGAGTCCCAAGCCAACAGTAATATTTAACATGTAGGACGAGAACGACGTTTGCATTTTTAAAATGTCGGACAGACACAACACTGTTAACGTCAGGTACTCATTTTACACCTGAGTACGGTAAGAGAATGTGAGTTTATAACAAGGATTCTACCACTACTATCCGCCGTTCAGGGCGGGATTCGAATCCATGACCTTCCGATCCGAAGAATCCGAGAAAGGGAAATAAAGAAATAAAAAAGAAAAAAAAAAAGAAGAAGAAGTGGAATAGGAAGACAGACATTATTTATTATCGGAGAAAAAGAAAAGGGGAGAGAAAAAATAAAAAGCAAATGCCATGAGATGGTTCAGGATCATAGCTGCGATGAAAACAGATTTGCCATTTAAATGTAAGCGACCATTAGACGGGATGCTCAGATGTTATCATACACCAGGATAAACATTCGAGATGGAAATATAATTGCCCCTGTGAGAATAAAACATACTATAGTATTATCAAACACCAATAAAATTAGTTATTTTATCCAGACATGCAAACGGTTTTGCCAGTTTGACGTTTTCAATGCCAAATCCAAAGGTTTGTTAGGATTTAATAAATATTTTAAGGTTAAAACTGACGTGTAGAAATAAGTGCACGACGGTTAAAACAATACATATTACTCTTATCTCTATCAGTATGCGGGGGAGATTTACACGTATTTATTTTTAAGGATGTGGGAGCGAAACGTTTAACAACGATTATTGTTTATTATTATTATCATTATGATGATGATGATGATGATGATGATGATGATGATGATGATGATGATGATGATGATGATGATGATGATGATGATGACGATGATGATGATTATTATATTATATATTATTAAAATATTATTGTTATTATTATTATTATTATTATTATTATTATTATTATTATTATTATTATTATTATTATTATTATTATTATTTATTATTATTATTATTATTATTATTATTATCATTACTGTAGAAATGTTTGGGTCATCTAATTTTTACAATTTTTAATTGGCACTTTAGGGAGCTTATTTCACTTACTTTACTTCAGCCTCTTGATTCCTCATGGAACATAGGGCCGCTTATTTAGTTGGGCTTTTGCGGCTATGTGGTCTTGAGGTATAACACTCGCTTTCGGATCGAAGTCTTGCTCGAGTCTTGCTCAGCGCATAGTTGAGTCCTTGGAAAAGGCTCATTACTCACATTCTCTCACCGTACTCTGGTGTAAAATGCGTACCTGACTGTTAACAGCGTTATATCTGTCCGAAAACAAAAAGAATGTAATATCTCCGCCTAACAGGCGTCATGTCCCGATCTACTTGTTAAGTGTTGCTGTTGGCCAGGGACATCTTGTCTTTTGTACACTATAAAAATTAAAGAAAATGAATAGATCTAGTGTGTTGTAGAGCATGTTTTGCTAAATATATTATGTATCACAAGAACTTTACTGCTATTGTGTATGAGTGATAAAAAAATCTATTTTTGTGTTAGTTGGGGTGTGAAGTTTTGGGGAAAACGGCTGGTAAGGAGAGAGTTAACCCTTTCCTTACCACCCATAAGAAAATCGTCACATTCGTTACGATGCAACCAACAATTTTCTCATTCTGATTTCTCTTGTACATCAAAAAAATTAAATAAATGCTTTGATTACAGTTATAAATGCTAAACACTGTGTTGTAGAGCTCACTTGTTACTTTTTTGGTTGAGTAATGAAAGTCTATTTGTGTTGGATGGGTGTGAATTTTCGGGGAAATTTTAAAAATAGCTAGGAAGGAGAGAGTTAATGACTTCTTATCTCACAGTAGGACTTTTAAAATTATTCTTAAAAATATTTTCCTTCATAATGTTAAGTATGCAGCATATTTTACACCCAATTAATTAGGATGTTCAAGGAGAATAGGAAGCAAACCCTTGTCTTAATGAGGTAATGGGTAGTGCTTTACTCTCGTAAGTAGGCAGTCGGCGTGACAAAATTTAATATTAGCTAACGTATTGTGCCGCGCACTGGTTGTAGTGTATCTAGTGGGAAGGTTGGTGAACTAAGGATTGAGCCTTTTCTGTTTTAACCATTTTGTAATATGTGACCCATCGTCTCAAAACGGTATTATGTCGGAACGAACGAGATGCTTAAAAGCCGAATTAAATGTTAAACTGGTCAAAAATAATATAAATTGTTGGCATTAGCATCCTAAATATGGTGGTATCCATTCTCCTCAATAAATCGTATAAACTCAACACAGGTCTGATATTTCTGGCTATAAAATCAGTTTTCAACATCTTAACCAACCCGGCTTAATACCGTTTTGAGGCGAAGGGTCACATATTAGCTAACGTATTGTGCCGCTGGTTGTA
This sequence comes from Berghia stephanieae, assembly GCF_034508935.2. Classification (NCBI taxonomy): domain Eukaryota; kingdom Metazoa; phylum Mollusca; class Gastropoda; order Nudibranchia; family Aeolidiidae; genus Berghia; species Berghia stephanieae. Next base: position 22,248,812 of record NC_088371.1, read on the forward strand.
GTGCAGTGAAAGTGCAGGTTGCTGAACTAAGGATTGAGCCGTTTCTGTTTTAACCTTTTGTAATATTTGACACATTATCCCTATAGATAGAATGCGCTTGGCCAAGGAGTTCACAAATTTGCCATCCGGAAGTATAACGGACCAACACACAAACTCTGTGTAACCATGAACTTTTATAGTCTCGTTAATACAGTTTAGTGAGAACAACTCACAAACGCGGATGGCAAAAACAATAACAAAGGCCTGAGTGACGTCATCTGCATACTACCTATAGATAGATAGTATGCACTTGGTTAATAAGCTCACAACATTGCCATCCGGACTTAAAACGGACCAAACACACAAAACTATCTATGTGTAACCTTGAACGTTTATAGTCTGGTTAATACAGTTAAGTGAGAATTACTCATAAACGCCGATGGCAAAAAGCAATAACAAAGACCTGAGTGACGTCAATTTCGTTCTATCTATAAAAGGAACGAAAAAGACGTCCCTCAGCTCTTTGTTTATTGGCTTTAGATAGCCGTTTTGGTGAATAGTTCTCACTAAATGATATTAATCAAATAAACGTTCAAGGTTACACATCGTTTCGTGTGTGTTTGCGTGTGTGTGTGTGTTTGTTGGTACGTTATATTATCCGGATGGCAGATGTTGTGAGTATTTTAATCAAACGCGTAGCATCATTTCCTCTATCTCTTTCTTTATTTCACTCTCTATCCGCCTACCTCTGTCTCATTCTCTCTCTCTCTCTCTCTCTCTCTCTCTCTCTCTCTCTTTCTCTCTCTCTCTCTCTCTCTCTCTCTCTCTCTCTCTCTCTCTCTCTCTTCTCTTTCTCTCTCTCTCTCACTCCCTCTCTCTCTCTCTCTCACAATCCATCTCTCTCTCCATCCCTCTCCATCTCTCCCTTTTCTCACCCCCTCTCACGGTGTGGTGCTGCACTCCCCTCTCCCAGATCTGTATTTCGTTTTCACTAAAAGGGCAATCGAATTGATTATTTAATCAAATACCCCCCCCCCCCCCAAAAAAAAAAAAAAAAAAAAAAAAAAAAGGAGAAAAGAAAAACGAAAACAAAAACAAAAACAAAAACCCCAAATAAAACAAAATACAAAAACAAAAAACAAAAAAAATCTAAGAAAAAAAAATAATAAAAGATAGAGAATACAAAAGAAAACAGATTGTTATTATTTCTATCGTCTGATTGACATCTCGGCGCCGAGTCGCCCTGCCAGGAATGCGTAAGACGAGAGTACCGATTGTCACGTGATTGACATGTTTACCTTCACGTTTAACATTTGACATTACCATTGGTGATATTGCTATTGTTGTTGTTGTTTATCGATTCTCTCGTGGCGAGGTGATGGCGTAGTGCTTAACGTTCTGGGTTTTGGGTCGAATGGTTTTGATTCGAATCTCGCTGAGAGGAAATGGGTATAGATAGTATGCAGATGACGTCACTCAGGCCTTTGTTATTGTTTTTGCCATCCGCGTTTGTGAGTGATGCTCACTGAACTGTTTTAACCCGACTATAAACCGCGGGTCGAGAGGCATATTATTGTAACTGCAAACTTCCTGTTTTGAGAAAATTAACTTTGAATGTTTAGCTATTCTTGTAAAATCAGAGATGAAAGGGTGGCAATAGATTGCCCATCAAATTGATAAATGAGAGGACTAAAAATGATTTAAAACCATGACTAACATGATTATGCAACAAGTATAGCTTTTATCATGATTATAATCACTTACAATAATTTGCCTCTCAACATGTCATAGTGGGATGTTATGAACCTACCACTTACAATAATTTGTCATTACCCAACTAAGTGTCACACAACATCAAACAAGCCAAAAAAAAATGATAACAAGTAAGTTCAATTATAATTTATAATAAATTTATTCAGTTCTGGATAAAAAAAAAAATAATGTCAGATTATTTCAATGAAATGTACATTGAAGGTAAGACTGGCAAACCATGTAAGTCGCTTTCAACTCAGAGGCCTAACCCTTTCGCGGCTAGGCTGTATTTACGTCAAACACCATTCGATCCTCTACAGTTTTCATCTAGAGATTGGTCCCTGTGATAAGCTTCGAGTGATCGAGCGCGCATCACAGGGACTAAATCTCTGGATGAAAACTGCAAAAGTCGGTTATAAATCGACAAAAATAAGTTGAATGTCGGTTCGGTCGAAAGCTTACCTAGCCGTGAAACAGTTAAAACTTTTGACATTTAAAAGAATCTTATTAAAATTAGCATTGAGTACTATTAAAACAATAACAAAAAACGTGTCAAAAAGACTAAGGTGAAGGTAATTGGAAAGGGTGCAATGCATGGAAGTCTTTTTCTGAGGTCCCGAGTCTGATTACTTCGGTGGACATAATATTATGAACATTTGTATTTACTATTCGCAAAGATGAGTTATGATGTAGTAAAATATATCTACAAAATAAGAAATGCAAGCAATTCTGAAATATGTATTAATAATTAGAATATTAATGAGGACACTTTAGAGCGCATTCTCCCAACAATATGGGCTCTTTGCGCTTAACACGGCATGAACATAAACGCAACCAGGGAAAAAAACATTTTGTACATATTATTATCAAACATACAGAGGAAAAAATGATATAAATTCATTTTCCAATTCTGGTGGATTCTGTTGCTGATTCACTGTTTCAGGCATGTCAGTTGATGGTAAGTCTGAAATAGAAAAAAAACATTGGGAACAATTATATTACTCAGACAATGAAGATACAGTCCACTCTGGATAATTGCAACTTGGTTTAATCGCAATTTTCGGTTAATCGCAACATTTCCCAAGAAACAGAATTAATTCTATATAGAAGTCACTGGTTAATTGCAACAAACTTCGGTTAATCGCAACAAATTTTTGCCCTCAAAAAGTGGTAAATTCAAGAAATCAATCAAACAAAATATCATGATTTCATCGTGGAAGAAATCGTGACATGTTGAATAATTGAGAGTAAGCAGGATTTAATGCTACAGTAGTTTGTCACCACTCTATAGGAGATAAAAGAGGGCGGGGCTTTACAACATGGGTTTGAAATGTCATCTGTCACCATTAAATAGGAGGTGAGGGGGCTGTGCATAGTTTTGACAAAAGGTAGACAATGACAGTTGTAAAGAGAGACTGAGCGATATCCTTTGTTATGGGATTGACATCTGTGCATTGTGACCAACGAGTTTGGTGAAAGCTTATTGGCTCTCACCAGGGCTAATCTCTTTGAGTCTTACAAATATTGAGAACAAAAGAGTGAAAGTGAATCAATTCAGAATAAAAGATGGCAACTTGCATCAAAGCTGCTTTTGCTTGACAAAATCTATACAGGACTGCTGTATGGTTTTTATTTCAATCATATTGCTCAGTCTGTGGACACTGTTTACAACTAGTACGAGATAACCATATATGTGTAAAATGTTGCAACAGGGATTGGAAACTCATCTTCTGTTAATTGCAACTTCGGTTAATCGCAACATTTTCGTGGATCCCAAGGTGTTGCGATTAACCGGAGTGGACTGTAAACTTACATTTCCTATGTTCAGTATTGTTGCTGTCATTCAGCTAACATGGTAACTTTCAAATCACAAGATAAAACCTGAGGACAACTAATGGGAACCCTTTCAAGTTATGAAAAGAAAAGTAACAAACTTATCATAATTACCTGTATCTTCACATTCCATGGAGATAGTTCCAGTTCCAGGCGAGCTTTGATCCTTATCGGGACAAGGCGGTGGAGACAACGAATGGATAGTCTCCCCAAGCAAAGCAGGTGATTGTGCTGGGTTGACCTCAGGAGAGGGCTCAGTGACAGGAGCAGGTGTGTATGTTTCCTGCACTGTGTGAGGTGATAGTGTATCCATAGACTAGTCTGAATCATCTGATAGAGACGGTTCATACAAATCATCAGAGTCCGAAAAAGAACTGGGGAAATTCTCATCTTCATCACTGGACTCTGAAAAATGAAAACAGAACAATCAGGAAAGTTAGTCAGATTGGTATAGAAAACAAGGTCTACATCGTTGTGTCATTGGTAGGTTGGTTACCAAACATTCAATACTAATTCCATCAAATTTCTTTCACACATCAGACAAGGCTAAGATTCTTTGCCTTATCTTATTACATCTTGAAAGTTACTAGTATGTACTATCTATCTATAGTAAATATAAGTAAGTAAACAGTAGGATGGAAAGTGAAAGTCAATGTCAAAGTCAAGTGCAGCGAGTGCACTCATTTCGTAGCTAAAATATAATATTTAACAAATTTATGTCATCAATTATGCTTCTTTTGGTTTATACAATTGGAAAAAACTCTAATTTGAAAATAAATTATCAGAATAATATAAAAACTTACCCAAAATAGCATCCAAAGCCTCTCGAGCCGACAGCTTTTTTATGGGCGCAGCCATTTTGTTTTCATTTGTTGTGAGATGAAAATGCGGAATTCTGGGATAGCTTTGGTCAGTTGCAATAATTTGCTTCGCAATCATTCACACTTACATCAATTTCCCTCCCAATGAAATGAATTATCAGTTGTTGCAATAATTTAGCATTAAACATATTGGCGAATCCTGATGCATTTTTGCAGTTACAATAATTTTATGACAAAACTGTACCAAGATTGTTCAAGACTGACAATAATCTCATTTTCTAGGAAATTGCAGTTACAATAATATGCCTCTAGACCCGCGAAACGTTCATGGATATACACAGTTTTTTTTTTTTGGTCCGTTATACTTCCGGATGGCAATGTTTTGAGCTTCTTAGCCAAGCGCATACTATCTATAGGATAAGGAGGGGTGGAGACAGATAGAGAGGGATGTATAAAGAGAAAGGGTAAAGAGAGTGTGTGCGTGTTTGAGACAGACTGACAAAGAGAGAGAGAGAGAGAGAGAGAGAGAGAAGAGAGAGAGAGAGAGAGAGGGGGGGGGGATACAAAAACAGGGAGACTGAGAGATCGAGAGTGAGAGAAAGATGTAATAATAATAAAGCGTCCCCATAGTTAGGGCAATTTGTCATTTAGGGCTATTTATCATTTAGTTCCACTTGCTGTTGTTGAAGAAAGGAAGAAGTGAAGGGGAGAAAGAAGGGGTCTGGAAGAGGGAGAAGGAGAAATAAGGGAATGGGTGAGGAGAGGAAAAAAATAGAAGGAAGAAAAGAAAAAAAAAAGGAAAGAGATAATATTAACAACCAGAGCTTTAATACAGCGAAATATCAACTAAACGTACTCAAAGCGCTTTACAAGGAGAGAGAGAGAGAGAGAGAGAGAGAGAGAGAGAGAGAGAGAGAGAGAGAGAGTGTGTGAGGGTGGGTTGGGGGGGGGGGGGTGGGACGCGATGACAGATAGGTGAGATCGAGAGAAATTATGTGGAAAGAGAGGAGAGTTCGACCAAAAATATCCCTGACGCAATCAATAATTTATCACCACCTGTTAATCTGGAGAAGGAACAAATTTAGTTATTAAGTAAGTGACAAAATGCAAGCAAGGGGAAGTAACTAAAATATCAATACAAATAGCTAGATGGAAGACCAGTGTATTTGGATTCTCTCCTCTTGTTTTATTTGTGTGGCTGTATTAAAATCTACATTATGCGTTTAACTCTCATTACCGATCATTTTCAGTATTTTCCCAAAATGGCAGACTTACCAAACAGAAAAATTGATTTTTTTAAACTCAAACAATCTCTCTAAAAGACAACGTAATATTCTTATCATTTAAACAAAGATCATTGTGATGTACAATGTATATTGTGTCGTAACAAATGTGACGGTTTTGCTGCAGGTGGTAAGGAGAGGGTTAAGTGGGCATGTGGGTGTATATAAGGTTAGAAAGATGGTGATGGTTTATCCCATGTACTCTACAAGTCCATTTAAGGTTTATGAAAATATTTTTTTTTTTTTTTGGTCAAGAATTTAGTTTAATAGCCTGAATTATAATTCGATGATGGGTCATACAATTCCGTTAGTATTAATTTAGTTCTTGAGTCCAAAACAGCCAGTGGTGTTCAAAACCAGGCATTTTGAACCAAAGGCTAGTTGAGTCCAAGGCAGTACACCCGCATGACAGCGACACTTCTCAGTCCATGTATCCCCAGTGGTCAGTGGTGTTCAAAACCAGCATTTTGAACCAAAGGCTAGTTGAGTCCAAGGCAGTACACCCGCATGACAGCGACACTTCTCAGTCCATGTATCCCCAGTGGTCAGTGGTGTTCAAAACCAGGCATTTGGAACCAAAGGCTAGTTGAGTCCAAGGCAGTACACCCGCCTGACAGCGACACTTCTCAGTCCATATATCCCCAGTGGTCAGTGGTGTTCAAAACCAGGCATTTGGAACCAAAGGCTAGTTGAGTCCAAGGCAGTACACCCGCCTGACAGCGACACTTCTCAGTCCATGTATCCCCAGTGGTCAGTGGTGTTCAAAACCAGGCATTTGGAACCAAAGGCTAGTTGAGTCCAAGGCAGTACACCCGCATGACAGCGACACTTCTCAGTCCATGTATCCCCAGTGGTCAGTGGTGTTCAAAACCAGGCATTTTGAACGAAAGGCTAGTTGAGTCCAAGGCAGTACACCCGCATGACAGCGACACTTCTCAGTCCCTGTATCCCCAGTGGTCAGTGGTGTTCAAAACCAGGCATTTTGAACCAAAGGCTAGTTGAGTCCAAGGCAGTACACCCGCATGACAGCGACACTTCTCAGTCCATGTATCCCCAGTGGTCAGTGGTGTTCAAAACCAGGCATTTTGAACGAAAGGCTAGTTGAGTCCAAGGCAGTACACCCGCATGACAGCGACACTTCTCAGTCCATATATCCCCAGTGGTCAGTGGTGTTCAAAACCAGGCATTTGGAACCAAAGGCTAGTTGAGTCCAAGGCAGTACACCCGCCTGACAGCGACACTTCTCAGTCCATGTATCCCCAGTGGTCAGTGGTGTTCAAAACCAGGCATTTGGAACCAAAGGCTAGTTGAGTCCAAGGCAGTACACCCGCATGACAGCGACACTTCTCAGTCCATGTATCCCCAGTGGTCAGTGGTGTTCAAAACCAGGCATTTTGAACGAAAGGCTAGTTGAGTCCAAGGCAGTACACCCGCATGACAGCGACACTTCTCAGTCCATGTATCCCCAGTGGTCAGTGGTGTTCAAAACCAGGCATTTTGAACCAAAGGCTAGTTGAGTCCAAGGCAGTACACCCGCATGACAGCGACACTTCTCAGTCCATGTATCCCCAGTGGTCAGTGGTGTTCAAAACCAGGCATTTTGAACGAAAGGCTAGTTGAGTCCAAGGCAGTACACCCGCATGACAGCGACACTTCTCAGTCCATGTATCCCCAGTGGTCAGTGGTGTTCAAAACCAGGCATTTGGAACCAAAGGCTAGTTGAGTCCAAGGCAGTACACCCGCCTGACAGCGACACTTCTCAGTCCATGTATCCCCAGTGGTCAGTGGTGTTCAAAACCAGGCATTTTGAACGAAAGGCTAGTTGAGTCCAAGGCAGTAACACCCGCATGACAGCGACACTTCTCAGTCCATGTATCCCCAGTGGTCAGTGGTGTTCAAAACCAGGCATTTGGAACCAAAGGCTAGTTGAGTCCAAGGCAGTACACCCGCATGACAGCGACACTTCTCAGTCCATGTATCCCCAGTGGTCAGTGGTGTTCAAAACCAGGCATTTTGAACCAAAGGCTAGTTGACATACTAATATACATACTACGCCATCGTCTCGGCCCCCAGTCTGACTTGTGTGCTAGCCAATAATTAATTGCAGCCTCATACAGACACTCGGTTCAGCTGGTCTGTCAATCAAAATGAGTATTTATTTCGTGTCTAGGAACTTCAACACCCCCCCCCCGACCCCTCTCTTTATCTGCCCCCCCCCCCCAAACTCCCCTACCAAAAAGTTGCCCTAATGTGTACCACTAAATCAACTACCAGTAGTTGTTGTTTTCTGAGAGATTTCCGGCAATTTCTTAGAGCTGCTAATAGTGTCCATTTCATTTTGGGTTCTTTCAGAGCTGCCAACTTGAAAATTCAAAATTTCGTCGTTTCTAAGGGAAAAAAAAAGAAGA
>NC_088371.1:22271887-22309387 GCF_034508935.2 Berghia stephanieae
AAATACTTCTCCGACGAGCATAAAAGTGTATCCAGTGGAGAAAAACATTATAAATATGATCCATTAAAAAAAAATTTTTTTATACATTCTGATCACATGACATGTGAAGCAGTTGTAGCCAGCATGAAGAATAAAAAGTACGGATTTTCTTTGTTTGGAACCAATCTGCTCGTTGCTGGGCGGACGTGACATCAGACTATTGAATCCTATTTCACGTATTTTATAGATAAATCCTATCACCTACACTATTTCTTCTCTATGTAAATGATATAAGAGAAACACTATGTCGAGGAGTGAAAATGTCGATGTACGCAGATGACCTAGCTCTGATTAGCTCTGACCAAAACTTAATCAAGGCACAACATAGGATGCAAATCACACTGGATAATATCAAAGAATGGACTGACAACTGGGCGATGAAAATAAATGCAGTGAAGACAAAGTTCACAATATTTAGCCTCTCCCCAAAAGATGAAAAAGCAAAGCTACGTATTGAAGACCATGAATTGGAAAAAGACGACGCACCAAAATACCTAGGAGTCCATTTTGACCCAAGACTAACATGGAAAAATCAAATCAGCAACAGTCAGAAAGTTGGGGTAAAGCGAACACAACTCTTGAAAAAACTAGCTGGAACAACTTGGGAGCTAGCTCCGATATACTGAAACAAACTTACACAGGATATGTGAGACCAGCGCTAGAATACGGGATATCCGCATGGGGAAACTGCTCCAAAACTCAAATGGAAAAACTGGACAAAGTGCAAAACAGCAACATGAGGATAATAAGTGGAGGAATGAAATCGACACCGATTCATGCAATGGAAACCATAACAGGACTTACATCTCTATCAGAAAGAAGGGAATCAAAAATTTTGAAACAATATACAGACGTGAAAACAATGACAGATCAGCCTCTTCACGCTAGAGCGCAACAAAAGAAAACTAGGCGGCTGAAAAGATCACACTTTATTGAAAGAGCCAAGCAAATTGAAAAAGATCACGAACTTGACGAAATAATGACCCAAAAACGCAAAGCAAATATCAGAGTACCAATTTGGAAACGGCAAAATCACTTGAAAATCAAGACTTCCGTTGGTGACATTTCAACAAAACAAAAACACGGCGAAGAAATCAAGAAGTCTGTACAGAAGTGCATAGATCAAAACTACCCTGAAAAAAAATGGACAAGAATCTATACAGATGGTTCATGCAATAAAGAACACACGTGCGGGGGCCTGGGAGTGCACATCGAGTACACAAATGGTCAACAAAAGGAGATCAGCAAACCGACTGGTACTCGCACTTCAATCTACAAGTCAGAGGCAGATGCAATCCATGAAGCTGTTAAGCAAATCCTCTCATAAAATGAAAAGCCAAGACACATAGTGATTTTAACAGATGCTAAGAAAATTCTGGAGGATATAATGATGTCCTTTGCGGATGATATAGACGCCTTGGTGGAAGACCTCATGAAGCTAAGCAAGTTTACCAACATTGTACTGCAGTGGATTCCAGGACACTGTGGGATACTTGGAAATCAGATCGCTGACCAACTGGCAAAGGCAGGCAGTCGCATGCAGCAACCCTCCCCAATGTACTCAACAGGAGAAATTAACAAAATGGCCAAATTTATCCAGTCTCAGAGATGGAGAGAGAAGCACCCAGAATACAACATGAATGACCCAATCAAGGTGCTCAACAGAAAGGAACAGGTCATCATCTTCAGACTGAGAACTGGACACAACCAGTTAAAGGAACATATGTGGAGGATGTCCAGAGCAGGTGCCTCTGGACAATGTGACTGCGGACTTGAAAATGAAAATGGACATCATGTCCTAATGGAATGTCCAAGGTACAACCAGTTGAGAAGGAACTTCTGGCCTGATCCAACCCCATACTCAAAGAAGCTGTACGGCAGTGAGGACGACCTCAGGACCACTGTGGGCTTCATTCACCAGACCGGACTGACCATGTGACGTGACGGGAACGAAGAAGAAGAAGAAGATAGATAAATCAACAGTAATTTCACAACATTTCATCGACAACTGCGGGGTGGCGTCTGTGACCTCCCATGGTGGTCACAATGTCACGCTGGGTGTTCTATCCCCTATAATAGATAGAATGAAGTTGACGTCACGAAGGTTTACTTTTAATTTATTTATTTATTTATTTATCTATTTATATATTTTTTATTTTTTTTATTTTTTAAATTTTTATATATATATTTTTATTTATTTATTTATTTATTTATTTATTTGTGTGTGTGTGTGGGGGGGGGGGGGGGGGGGTGGGGTGGGGGGAGGGGGAGGGGAATTCTCACTTAACTGTAGTATTAACGTTTAGGATACACATAGTTGTGTGAGTTAGTTCATCTTTCCGGATTGCTTTCTGTCTTTGTCTTGGAATGCGATTACTTAGTTTTGTCCTAGCCCTGGCCGGGGTCCTTGACTGGGAGGGAAACAGTCAAATATATAGTTATAGTTTTTGGAGACTATATTTTTTCCCCTTGTAAACCAGCTCTCTGTTATGTACTGTTAAAATATCTTTTCGTTTTAAATCTTAAATAATGATTTGTAAACGTTTGAGTGTATTTCTCTTAGTCAGGACCTGTGTTTGTGTCAGGATGAGACTTTTAGGTGAGCTCAAACTAAGTACACTGATAGAGCGCTCTTGAATCTCTACATCTGTCCCCTATTTGAACTAATTCCCCTTTGCCTTCCTTTTTTCTCATACTTGTAAATCTATAACTTTTTTTGACGAGATATCCCATTTTCTTTCTTTTTACTGCCGTTGAAATGACCTAAATATGTCGAAAGCGCCGTAAAACCTTTAAAAACAACCAAAAAACAAAAACAAAAAAAAAACAAAAAAACAAAACAAAACAAAACAAAAAAAAAACAATAAAAAAAACAAAAAAAACAAAACAAAATAAAACAAAAAAAAAAAAACAAAGACAAACAAAAAAAAAAAACAAAAAAAAAAAAAAAAAAACAAAACAAAAAAACAAACAAAAAAACAAGACCCATTGACTGTCACGACACGATGAAATTTCCATTAAATCAACACACCAAGCCATTCATTGCAGCGTGTTGAGAATTTAGCATCTATTTTCACTTTTGTAAGCTTAATGAAGTTGTCCTTCAGAGCCTTAGGATCCATGGAACATAAGTTTATCCCGGTTTCTATTGCATTAAACGGACAATAACAATTGCTTGCTACCCTTCGCAAAGTATTTTCCGCCTGATCTGTCAGACCCAGCTACCCAATCAGAAAAGAAAAAAAATTCGACTGCAAAGTAGCACACACAAAAGGAGACATGGATATCATTTAGCATTTTTTGTTTGTTTGTGATTTGGCATTATTCTGCAAAGTTAATCTGGCAACCCTAGTTTAAGTGGTTTTGTCTAAATAAATGGAGAATTCTATTTCAATCTCTCTTTCTCTCTCTCTCTCTCTCTCTCTCTCTCTCTCTCTCTCTCTCTCTCTCTCTCTCTCTCTCTCTCTCTCCTTCTTCCTTCCTTTATCTATCTATCTATCTATCTATCTATCTATCTATCTATCTATTTATCTATCTATCTATATATCTATCTATCTACCTACCGACCTACTTATCTGTCTACCTATCTATCTATCGATCTATCTGTCTGTCTGTCTGTCTGTCTGTCTATCTATCTATCTCTCTATCTCTCTCCATCTCTCTATCTCTATCCCGTTCTCTTTTTTGTCTAATCCCTTGAAGGTTTTATGGTTGTTCTCTGTGTGTAAAAATATATATAAAGATCTGGATCGTATTATCTGATTGTGCAAGCTACAGTTTATAGACGTGAATACACAATAAACATGTAGCTCCATAAGAGAGGGAGTTGTCAGAGGTGTGTGTGTGTTTGTGTGTGTGTGTGTGTATGTGTAATTGGGTTGGGGATGAAGAGAGAGAGAGAGAGAGAGAGAGAGAGAGAGAGAGAGAGAGAAAGAAAGAATGTGAGAGCGAGACAGATAAAAAAAAAGAGAGGGAGAATTATTGAAATAAATATTAACAAAAATATCCCCTCTCTACCCGTTCTATCTCCCTCTCTCTCTCTCTCGCTCTATCTATCTATCTATCTAGCTATCTATCTCTATCCCTCTCTCTCTCTCTCTCTCTCTCTCTCTCTCTCTCTCTCTCTCTGTCCCCCTCCCTTCGGATACAATATTCAAACTGAATTTACAGATAATTCCATATTGTGTTATTTTTTTATTCCATGGGCCATGAGCTGATAAAAGGATTTCCTTAGGCTAGCCTAATGCATTGACTTTTACCACAGAAGCTTTTGGCTTTTACCTAATAATGCCCATAGAACCACTTCCGGTCTCGTTGTCAGGTAGTTACCGCAGTCGGAGGACAAAAGGGTCTGTGCAACGAATTGGAAGATTTTTCACCAGTCTGATAACTGGTCTTTGATACAATTGTAACTTTATCACTGTGGGTAGTTAGTTATTATCTAAAATGCCTTCTTTTTTTTCTTTTTTTTTTTTTTGAATCACCTTATTTTTATATTTCTTTCCATCTGCCTTTCTTCTTTCTCATTTTTATCTGGTTTTTTTTTTTGTTTGTTTGTTTGTTTATTTTGTTTGTTGTTTTATTGTTTTATTGTTTTTTGTGTGTTTGTTTGTTTTTTTTTTTTGTTGTTTTTTTTTTTTGGTAGGATGGGGGGGGGTTGTTTTGCTATATACTTCTTCCATCTCTTCTCTCTTTCTTTCTTCTTCTTCTTCTTCTTCTTCTTCTTCTTCTTCTTCTTCTTCTCTTCTTCTTCTTCTTCTTCTTCTTCTTATTATATATTATTATTATTATTATTATTATTATTATTATAATTATTATTATTTTTTCTTTTCTCTTCTTCTTCTTCTTCTTCTTCTTCTTCTTCTTCTTCTTCTCTTCTTCTCTTCTTCTTCTCTCTTCTTCTTCTTCTTCTTCTTCTTCTTCTTCTTCTTTCTTCTTCTCTCTTCTTCTTCTTCTTCTTCTTTCTTCTTCTTTCTTCTTCTTCTTCTTCTTCTTCTTCTTCTTCTTCTTCTTCTCTTCTTCTTCTTCTTCTTCTTCTTCTTCTTCTTCTTCTTCTTCTTCTTCTTCTTCTTCTTCTTCTCCTCCTCCTCCTTCTACTTCTCCTCCTCCTCCTCCTCCTCCTCCTCCTCTTCCTCCTCCTCCTCCTCCTCCACAATTTTTTTTTTTTGGAATTTCCAATTATAGAGATACTTCTTTCTTGTTTTGCACCCCCCCCCCCCCCCCCAATCCCACCTACCCACCCACTTTTCCCACCGGCTTCACTCCCCTAAAACTCTTTGCTTGTACTGCTATCCATGTTCTTGGAGCACCAAACCGGATGTTTGCTATCCAGGCTTTGTAACCAAGCGAAGGCCGTATTGCCTGTGTTCTATAATAATAATATTTTATTATTCTATCGTATTATAATATGATTAAATTACCGTTATTATCATGTCTGGGAGAAAAGGTTTATTGTCAGGCAAGTCTGCGACTGAGTTGTCAGTTTGGTGTTTTTAATGCCAACTTTTTTTTCTCTATATTTTTGTTTTCCTCCTTTACTAGATAGATAGAAAAATTATCGCACGTAACAGTTTATTTTATTGACATGTAATAAAAAAAAAAGAAGAAAAGAATAATTATATTTTTACAAAAATAAATAAATTAAAGTTTTAAGATCGTAGAAACTTGGGGTAGCAAATTACATTTTTCTTTCTGACTGAAATTCAACTTAAATGATAATAGTATGCTATGTTAAGACATAGTTAAAGTTGGCAACCATCATTTCCAACTGCTCTGGCATGCCTCTGTAATTCATTTGACATTTACCTAGGCTAAGTATGAAAAATTAAATGAAAATAAAAAAATCCCCCTTGCAACGCTGTTTTGGGTATCTCGCCACAAGCTAGAGCGGTCGTGATGTTATAGTTTTTATCAGGGTTTGGCTACAAAAATATATTATTATTAACATGCTGTTTAATTCGTTTTAATGTTGACTGTACCGTACCGACGATACGGCGTGTCATTCGATTTATAAGTTAATTAAGGTAAACCATTGTCCTCTTCTCTTTTTTTTTATTTCCTCTTCTTTCTTGTGGATATGTTGAGATAGAGACTTGGGGGGGGGGGGGGGGGGGGGGGAGAGAGAGAGAGAGAGAGAGAGAGAGAGAGAGAGAGAGAGAGAGAGAGAGAGAGAGAGAGAGAGAGAATGAAACGGACAGATAAAAGGGGAGAAACAGAGATGCAGGTAGGTAGATAGATAGATAGATAGACAGACAGACAGATAGATAGATAGATAGATAGATAGATAGATAGATAGATAGACAGATTGATAGACAGACAGACAGACAGACAGATAGATAGACAGATAGATAGATACGTTGATAGATAGATTGGAAGTTAGAGGGGGAGAGGAGATATGAAAACCATACATACTTAAATTGATTCTATTTCATCGAGTTTATTTATTTTATCATAACGTGTTTTCTTTCTCCATATCCCATAAGATTCTTCCTGTATTTGCATGTGTCTAAGTCTCGCCCAGACGATAACTTGACACCCACTTGATTCCCACACTTATCTCAAGATGTGCTTCTATTACTGTATACAGCCTTACTCTAAAAAAAAAAAAGAAAGGAATAAAAAAAAAAAAAGAAAAAAGAAAAGAAGAAGAAAAAAAAAAACGCCACAAAAACACGTAGGTATTTAAAATGTTGGCCAGAAAATTCGTCCTTCAAACATGGATAGATTATAATTATCCTCATCTGGCCAAAAGCTCATCAAACCTGGGACTGCACGGTGGGTTGGAGAGTTTATGTTTGTTTCTGTTTTTTTTTTGTTTTTTTTTTGTTTTTTGGGGTTTTGTTTTTTGTTTTTGTTTTTGTTTTTGTTTTTGTTTTTGTTTTTTTTTTTTCTTTCATAGTTTAGCGGCTA
Organism: Berghia stephanieae; assembly: GCF_034508935.2. NCBI lineage: Eukaryota > Metazoa > Mollusca > Gastropoda > Nudibranchia > Aeolidiidae > Berghia > Berghia stephanieae. The sequence goes on from NC_088371.1 coordinate 22,278,836, forward strand.
AATATAGAATCTCGTTTGGAATTTCAAAGGATACATTCATGTGTAGTGTATAGATAGAATGGAGTTGACGTCACTCGGGTCATTGTTATTGCCTTTTGCCATCCGCGTTTATGAGTAATTCTCACTAAACTGTATTAACCAGACTATTAAAGTTCAAGGTAACACGTAGTTTTGTGTGTTGGTCCGTTATACCTCCGAATGACAATGTTGTGAGCTTCTTAACCAAACGCATACTATCTATACTTATTGAAGTTGTATTCAAATTCATTAACCTCAAAGGTTTATTTTGTTTTGTCTGTTTGTTTGTTTGCTTGTTTGTATACGTTTGTGTGTGTGGTTTTTTGGGGGGTTGGTTGGAGTTGGGAGGTCTCAGAATTGATCGGAGATAAGTACTTTTAGCACTTAAACTGTGCGGTGAAAAGAACATGGGAGAATGTTATTGTTTGCACGTGTGCGTGCGACCTTGTAGGTTTACAACTCACTCACTCGTCACGGTCAATATCACGTTTTAAGATAACATCCTCCGCCATGTCCTCCCCACTCTGTTCTTCTGGTTTGATAAGCAGTTTGGTAGTACTCACTATGTAAGTAGGAGCCGTTCTGCCAGATGGTTGAAGTTCCTGGTTGCCAATTTCGAAAATATAGATGGAATGAAGGTGACGACACTCGGGTCTTTGTTATTGTTTATTTATTTATTTATTTATTTAATTTTTTGCCATCAACGTTTATCCAACATTGCCATCCGGAAGTATAACGTACCAACACACAAAACTATGTGTAACCATGATCGTTTATAGTCTGGTTAATACAATTTAATGAGAATTACTCATAAACACGGTTTGCGCCAAAAAAAAAAAAAAACCCAACAAAAACAATAACAAAGACCTGAGTGACGTCATCTTCGAACTATCTATCGATAGAATGCGCTTGGCCAAGGAGTTCACAACATTGCCATCCGGAAGTATAACGGACCAACACACAAACTCTGTGTAACCATGAACTTTTATAGTCTGGTTAATCCAGTTTAGTGAGAACAACTCACAAACGCGGATGGCAAAAACAATAACAAAGACCTGAGTGACGTCATCTTCGAACTATCTATACAATAATAAATGAGATGTCATACCAAAGGGAATAATTTATACAGCAATTTTATATCCAGACTACCAGTCTGTACATTTTAGGAATGTATCTGGAAATGTATAATTTTAAAGATTCCTATGTTTTATTTAGATATGAATAAAGTATTATTATTTGAAATGATCATGCAGTATAAACTTTATATGTGGAACATAATATTTGGTTTAGATACTTGTAGCATGTACGTTTGTAAAAAAAAAAAAAAACCTCCTGTTTATGGGATGAATAAAACATTATCCTGGGTGGGGTTCCCGACCTCCCATTGTGGGCAGGAGGTACTTGCTGTGTCTTCTATCCCCGCCGTATCTGTTTTCCAATTGGATTCAATAGCCTGATGTCACATCGCCCAGTAACGGCGGCCATCGTCGTTCTAAACAAAGAAAATCAGTACTTTTTATTCTTCTTTCTGGCTAGAACTTTTCATAAGTCTTGTGATCAGAATGTGTAAAAGTCAAAACATGATCAGATTTATAATGTTTTTTTCCCCCTCTGGATACGCTTTTATGCTTGTCGGAGAACTATTTCATAAGGGCGTCCGCCATTGTTCCGATAGTTTAGAGCCAGTTACTAAGTTACCATGCGTCATTACGAGGGAAGTGACGTTACGACTGTTGAAGCGTATTGTTTTCTGTCTTTGTCTTGGAATGAGATTATAAGTTCTGTCCTGACCATGCCGGAGTCCTTGGCTGGGAGGGAAACAGTTGAATGTATAGTTATAGTATTGGGAGATGCTATTTTTTTCCTTGTAAACCATATCACTGTAATGTACTGTTTTTTTTTGTTTTTTTTTTTTTGTTATTTTGTTGTTGTTTTTTTTTGTGTTTTTTTTTAATGATTTGTAAACATTTGAGTGTATTCCTCTTAGTGGTATCTTGTGCTGGTGCCTGGGTGAAACATTTAAGTTGTCTCAAACTATGGACACTGATAGTGTGCTCTTGGAATCTACATCTGTTCCCTATTTGTACCATTTCCCCTTTGTCTTACTTTTTCCTCAAGTCCTTTTAATTGTACATCTAGAATGCTTTTTACTGTACAATTTTCACTGACGCTGATATGACCTAAATTTGTTGCAAGCGCCGTAAAACCCTTTAACACACACACACACACACACACACATACACACACACACACACACAAACACAAGGATTATCTTATCTTATCTTTTTATCTTATCTTCGACTTTAAAAGTGTCCAAATAGAAGATCGCGTGACCAAACGTTCCTAACCCTCTTTTCCCCTTGAAAAACTCATCGGTTTTGGTGAACTTAAAAATCGACAAGACTAGAAGTAAACTTGTTTCCTTTTAAACAATTTGGGGGTTCCGATAGATCAGTTGGTAGAGCACTCGCTTGGCACGCAAAGGGATTGGGGTTGATCTCCGGGGGAAGTCCAGATTTTTTCCCTTCTTCTTCTTCTTCTTTTTCATCATCATCATCATCATCATCATCATCATCATCATCATCATCATCATCATCTCTCATCTCGTCTATCATACATATGATATATATCATCATCAATAATAATATAATATCATAATATAATAATAATCATGATAATATAATAATAATAATAATATAATAATATAATAATAATAATAATAATAATAATAATAATAATAATAATAATAATAATAAATATATAATAATAATAATAATAATAATAATAATAATAATAATTAATAATAATAAAAATAATAATATAATAAATAATAATAATAATATAATAAAATATAATAATAATAATAATAATATAATAATAATATAATAATATAATAATAATAATAATAATAATAATAATATATAATAAAATAAATAACATAATAATAATAATATAATATAATAATAATAACAATAAATAATAATAAATAACATAATAATAATAATAATAATAATAATAATAATAATAGTACGTAAAACATCGTTTCACTATGGAATAATAATATAATAAAGAAATATAGGCCCGTATAGGTACTTATCGAAAACAACGAAGAAACGAATCACGACTATATTTGTTAATTGTTATTTTTACTACTGATTTCGCAGTAGTTATGTGCACTCTTGTGTGTTAGATTTATGATTGGAGCACACTGTTTTATGGTGTGCATTGGCCTGCTGGGATTAGCCTTTAGTATCATTATGGGAATATAATGTGCTCGATACGGGGATCGAGGCTGTTAATTATGCATTATTATGACTTGGGGGAGATAATATAAAGGTACCCAGTGGACTCTCTCTCTCTCTCTCTCTCTCTCTCTCTCTCTCTCTCTCTCTCTCTCTCTCTCTCTCTTTCCTGCTTGGATAGCCAGTGGACTAGAGAGAGAGAGAGGGAGAGAGAGAGAGAGGGAGGGTGGAGAGGGGGGAAATAGTGTATGTATGTCTGTGTGTCTTTTGAGGGAGTGGAATAGAGGAGAGATTTTTTTTTTTAATAATCGTGGGGATTGGGGGGGGGGGGGGGGGGGGGGGGGGAGGAGAGAGGAGAGATAGGTGTCGGTGGTGTGGGGGGGATAGTGGCATGTGTGTGTTTTCTGAGAGAGTGGAATAAAGGAGGGAGAGATAGATAGATAGAGAGAGAGGGGGATAGACATATATTATATTAACCTTGATTAAATTTAAACCCTGGATTTTTGCATTTTCTATGTTCGTTATATCAACTGAAGCGTGACCTTACAGGTTTGAAAAATGTTTTGATTATTTGCATAATTTTATAATAATTAAGATTTTATGAAGCACTAATTTACGTGGTTATAATAATTGTTATGGTTTTATGGCTATTCATGACATCATTTTCACTTGATTTTGTTCCACAATAAATATGATTGTTATAATCAAATTATGACTTCAGCCAACAACCCTTCGCCTTTAGTTATTCTATCAAGTGAGATGCACATTTAACCACCTACTTCAACTCACTCTCAGTGAGTATAGTGACCAATGGCCGCTGGCTGACCTCGAATGAACCCCGACCTTGTACTGCTTGTAACCCACACTACAACCATCACATCTTTCATTCACAAAAATAAATATTATTCTAATAATAATAATATTGACTTTCCTTTGATCTTGTTTGATGAGCAGCCTAGCCTTGGTGGTTCCTCTATCTCGTCCGTCCGCAGTGCAGTTTTCTATTATGTATTGTTGTTATGGATACTGCATGCTCTCCGATACAATCACAATTGGTCTGTTTTAAGGACACTGAGTGGGCGTTGTCATCCTGCATTATAAAAAAAGGTTTTCTCAAATTTACTATATATAATATATATATATATATATATATATATATATATATATATATATATATATATATATATATAATTGACACAGCGGAAGTAAGGACGTAAATAAATAAACAACACTAGACTATCGAAAGAAAAAACCATTCTAAGGATAAATGCCGACTGATGAAATAGAGGACATGGAAACGATTGTTATTCAAATAATATTGACTTTCCTTTGATCTTGGTCTTGTTTGATGAGCAGCCTTGGTGGTTCCTCTCTCGCGTCCGTCCGCAGTGCAGTTTTCTATTATGTATTGTTGTTATGGATACTGCATGCTCTCCGATACAATCTGTCATTGTAATACTCTCTGACAAAACCTTTTATTTCTTTATTTCTTCATTTCGGTCAGGAAATTTATTTATCAAATATTGGTCAATTAAAATGACAACGTCAAATAGCCTCAAACGAACATCAAAAACCTCTCGAAAGCCTCAAACCTGAGACATCAACATTCTGCCAAAAAGCCTCAATCTTGAGACATCAACGGCGGTCTATCAAAAAGCTTCAATCTTGAGACATCAACAGCCTGTCCAAAATAAAGCCTCAAACTTGAACTTCAACAATTTATCCAAAAAAAAGGCCTCTAGCTTGAGACATCAACAGCTTGTAAAAAGTATCAAACTTGAGACATCAACAACCTCCACAGCAACTTGTCTAAAAGCCTCAAACTTCAGGCTTCATCAATCTGTCAAAAGCCTCAGACTTGATACATCAGCAACTTGTCAAAAAGCCTCAAACTTGAGACTTCAACAACTTGTCTAAAAGCCTCAAACTTCAAGGCTTCAACAATCTGTCAAAAGACCTCAAACACCAGCAGCCAATTTGAAAAAAAAAAAAAAAAGAGTTTCGTAGGAACACGGAGATTCCTTTGAAGTCTTCAACAATGGGAATGATGACAGTGGCATTCATTCGACTTGCTCTACCATTAGTAATGCACGTACACATGACGTATAGATTGAATTACATCTTTGTAAGGCGATACCAGACCCCATCTGTGGCACATTTCTATTCCCCTACCAGTCTATTGATTTTGCTTTGATCTCGGAATGGTGGCTCATGGTTTTTTTTTTTTTTGTTTTGTTTTTTTGTTTTTTTTTTTGAGGGGGGGGGGGGGGGGGGGGATTTGTTGGGGGTTTTTTTTTGTTGTTATTTTGGTTGTTGTTGTTGTTGTTTTGTTTTTGTTTTGTTTTGGTTTTTTTGGGTGGGGTGGGTTTGTTTTTTGTTTTTTTTTAAACTTTTTTTTTTCTCCTCACTCATTTAAATACTCCATACAGCAGCTCATGAGGTCAGTATATGACAATGTAATTATTTTCCTTGAACCTGTAATAATGGAAACATCTTTTTTCAGATATCGTGTAGGCAACTTTGTCTTTATTGTATTTGTGATGTTTTTGTGTATGTGTTTTGTTTGTTTTGTTTGCTTTTTGACTCTGTAAGAGAGCCTTTAGAGCCATAATATACCCATGGTACCGGAGATTAAGACGGATTTTGCATTGTATTGTTAAAAAGGTACGCGTTATTTCTTTAACAACCTTTGGATAGGACGCTAGTTTATAGAAAAAGTACTTTCTGTCAGATCTAACTAATGATCCAGATACCTAAGTATTGCTGGATGGCCAAAAACAAAATAAATTCTCGACTTTCCCCAGGATGCATTCATAAATGTCACTGATTCCGGTACACTTGATTATCAAGTAAGTGGTCCACTGAGATATCATGACGTCAACCCCCCCCCCCCCTTTCTCCCTGCCTCCCTCGCCTACAACATAATTTGACTTGACCATATGCCGTTAATGTTTGATACGGTACTTTGATCTGTTTAACTGGCAATACAGTCAGAAGTAATTACAACTAACAGACAAATATATATTATCATATATACTATGTGTAACATTGATTGCTTATGTTGTTTTTGTTTTGTTTTTTTTTTTTGTTGTTGTTGTTGTTTTAGATGAGAATTAATCACTTCTCTGCCTGTCTAAAAATGACAACGATCAGTTATTGAATGACGTCAACCGCATATTATCTGTATTTTATTTTCACCGCCCAGTCCTTCATGAATCGATGCCAACAAACACCGCCCCCTTTGTTTCTAGAGGGTGGGTCAGATGAGGTCAGATTTAAAATAAAAGGTCAAGGATATCGAAAGGTCACGTTTGTAATATTATTCTATTTATAGTATTGTAATTAATATGTCGATCCCAATCCCAATAGGCATTGTTTTCACGGGGCGATGACCTTGAACTTGAATTTGAACTATAACAGTGATGTGAGTGGTTGGTCCATCCATTGTCCAACGTGCACGCATGGTCGACCGAGCGGTCAAACTCACACCACCATGACTTTGTTTACAACAAGATATGAAGTGAGTAGAAAAGTGCCAGAAGACAATAGAGAATAAAAAATTTTTTCGCGGCGGTGGTGGGGTTTGAACCTGCGACCTTATTGGTACGACAACTCCGCCTGGCAGGTGAGAGGCCTCTCACCTGCCAGGCGGAGTTGTCGTACCAATAAGGTCGCAGGTTCAAACCCCACCACCGCCGCGAAAAAAATTTTTATTCTCTATTGTCTTCTGGCACTTTTCTACTCACTTCATATCTTGTTGTTACCAACATAAGTGCCTGCTCCACTCACTTTTCTGAATTAAAAATTCACCCCATACACCGGAGCATACTCAATGTCTCAATCATGACTTTGTTTCAAGTCTGTAAAATGTTCTACACTGAGGTGCCAACTGACAGGTTGTAGCCGAATTTTTGTAACTTTTTTTTTGTTTTCTCACGCCGGAAATAATCTAATTTTTAAGACAAAAAAAATTGATGGAATAAAATATACTGGATGGTTTGGTTGTTTTCGGATATTTTTTTTTTTAATTTCGCTTTCTTCTTGCGTTATTGTTGTTGATGATGATAATGAGTTCCCGGTTTCGGTATTATAATATCATGAGCTAAGTCGCCTGCCCTGGACAAGTCAAACCTATAAATTAGACAAATTTAATGGAATATTAAATTGCATAAACATTCAAACTTGGACTTCAACAATTTATCAAAACAGCCTCGAGCTTCAGACATCAACAGCTTGTAAAAAGTCGTCTCAAACTCGAAACACCAACAACCGGTCCAAAAAAGCCTCAAACTTGAGATTTATTATAATATCATGATCTAAGTCGTCTGCCGTTGACAATTCAAAACTATAAATTATACAAATTTTTATGGAATATTAAATTGCATTCAATAAAATTAAATTCAGTTAAGACATTAGAAAAAAAAAGCACTATACTATAGACGTGGAGTTTCTTTTGGGACACACGACTGTAATGTGTCGATTTAATTTGGATGTATTTTTCGAGGTTGGCATCTCTGTAAAACAAAAGTCTTTTAACTCACTCACTTTGATAATGGAGAGGAGGCTTCGGATGGGAACAATTCAGACAATGGACTTTTCGGGTACAAAACCCTCCATCAGCACAACAATAAACAAATAAAAATAAATAAAATGTAACAGAGTATATAAATTGTGTGATCTGTACTCATCTAGGACTTCATATAGATGTCACTGGTACTCATCGACTGTTCACACTCCAACCATCATTGAGTACAGACGATACAATTTATACTCCTTTTCATTTCATTTTTTTTTCAACGTATATTTGTTTATTGTTGTGCTGACGAAGGGTTTGTATCCGAAACGTCCTTTGTCTGTATTGTTCCCATTCGAAGCCTCTCCACTATATCACTCTTTCGTTAGTATTTTCACTATTCTAGGCTTCAGACAGTCCCCCGTCGTTCTCTATTTTAACTCACTTTGTTCTTTGCCATGTCGGCGATTGTTCACGCTCATCATCTGATGAGGGGGGGGGGGGGGGGGGGGGGGGGTGGTCATTTTTATGGATGAGTGGGAGAATTAGAAAGAGGAGGAAGCCATAGAATGGTTATTGGCGTTATCATTGATTGTGAGGGAAGGAAAGAGGAAGTGGTCGTGAGAGGGAGAGATTGAGGGAGAGGAGATAGAGAGCGAGAAAGAAAGAGAGGGAGAGAGACAGAGAGCTAGAAATAGAAATGGAGAAAGCAGAGAGAGAGAGAGAGAGAGAGAGAGAGAGAGAGAGAGAGAGAGAGAGGAGAGGGAAAGAAAGAAAGACAGAGAGTGAGAGGGAAAGAAAGAAAGACAGAGAGAGAGGGAGAAAGAAAGAAAAAGAGGGAGATAGACAGAGAGCTAGAAATAGAGAGGAAGAAAAAGAAAGAAAGAGAGAGAGAGAGAGAGAGAGAGAGAGAGATAGATAGATAGATAGAGAGAGAGAGAGAGTTAGAGAAATAGAAATCATTTCAAAGAAGGAAAAGAAAGGGGAGGGGGGGGGGGGGGGTGAGTATGTGTGGTATAGGGATGTAGGGATGGGGGTAACTACAGCCCTCTGTATACTCAGTGCTCACGGTTCATTCTTTTGTTTTTATGGTCACGAGTGGCCACAGGCTGCTCACACACGGTCACTTGAGGTCATTTTTCATGGTCCAATGAGTTTAATCGTGGAGAGAAGTGAACTTGATGAAGGGAAAAAGAAATTAGAAAGGGGGGTGGGGGATATAGAGGAAAGAGTTTGATCAATTCTGTGTGTTTGATGTCGGGTGGTGGACGGGTGGGATTCGTGTTGAGAAAAGGGGATAGGGGGTGGGGTGGATTGAACACACGTTTATTCGTTTGTTTGTTATAATTAGACATGCGTGAGAGACACAGAGGGAGATGGTGGGGAAAGATAAGAGAGAGAGGAAGAGAGAAATAGAAAGAAAGAAAGAGAGAGATAGAGAGAAAGAAAGAAAGAGAAAGATAGAGAGAGGGGAATAGAGGGAGAGAGAGAGAGAGAGAAATAAAGAGGGAGAGAGAGAGAGAGAGAAAGAGGGAAGGAGAGAGAGATAGAGATAGATAGATAGATAGAGAGAGAGAGAGAGAGAGAGAGAGAGAGAGAGAGAGATGGGAGAGAGGAGTTGCTTGAAGATTGAAGAGGGATGGGCCGAAAGAGACCCCCTCGTGAGTACTCAGAGGTGGGGGGCCCATGTCTTGCTTTCGCGTTGTTCACGGTCGTTGAGGTCATTTTTTATGGGAGAGTGAAATTTCTGAATTCGTGGAGATAGCTCAGCCTGAAGGCAGATGATATTATAACTAGCGATGGCGGCGGCGATAGTTATTATGACAAGTTTGTATTCAAAGTATCCTTTCGTCGTCTCTTTGTGTTTTATTTTTAAAGAAGTGTTTTTGTTCGAAAAGGGTTTCAATATTTTTGTTTGCTGATATTCCTTTCATATTATGATATTGTTTTCCCTCTTCTTCTTCTTTGGAGATCAGATAACCCAAATTGATAGGGTTTCATTGTTGTAATGGAGGTGGGTCCCGATAGCTCAGTTGGTAGAGCACTTGCTTACACGCAAAGGACCGAGATCGATCCCGAGATTTTTTCTACCCCCCCCCCCCCTGTCCACCCAACAGTGAATGAATGGGTAGCTGAGTCTGTTAGATTTGGCGGAAAGTTCTTTGATACACTAGCGTCCTATCAAAGGATAGCAAGCAGTTGCTGTTGTGAAACACACTATAGAAACCGGGATAAACCGTATCCTTCGTTATGTAACGAAGGCTCCGAGTGGCTCCAAAGGACTATCTACTTTTTTGGTGTAGTTGTTGTTATAATGGAGAATATTTAATTTAGCGTTTGTTTGAGAGTGTTTCCATTATAACAATGAGCCCTTAACAATTTGGGTTGTCAGACCTGCAATTACGTGCACGTTCATTTAATCATAAAGGTCAAGGTCACCCCGACATAAAACCGTTTCGAGAAAATGGATCAGATCTTACGTGTGCGTTTTAAATGGCGTTTAAATAACTAAACCTAACTAAAACTTTAAACATTTTAAAACGTTTCTCGAATACATAATCATCATTATAATTATTGATAACGATGACACAGCATGTTGATATTGAAGTGATTTGTCTCGGTAAGCAAGCCACACACGTTGGGCGCATACAACAAGATAATTAGTAGGTATCTGTCAGTCTTTATTGTTGTTGTTGTTGTTATCGTCGTGTGTCGTGGAAATCTTTGTTTGATGTGTTACACACAATGATTGAGTCGTCAAGAAAGGCAGGTCGGGGATGGGGGGAGAAAGGAGAAAGTCAGACAGAAAGAGGAGGGAAAGGTATAATATATATATATATATATATATATATATATATATATATATATATATAATTATATATATATATAATTATATATATATATATATATATATATATATATATATATATATATATATATATATATATATATATATATATATTCATCCTAAGATATCGTCGCCTAGGCATTCCACGAAGGAATATAGATAATTAATCAAACAAGATGTCTGATTTCAACAGGAATCACCCATGTTGTCCAAGTAAGCAAATCGGGGGTTAATATCCTGCCCAAAGATAGATAGATAGATAGATAGATAGATAGATAGATAGATAGATAGATAGAGAGAGAGAGTAATGCCAATTTGAGAGTTTAGAAAAAAATGGTAATTATAACCTCTCTCTCTCTCTCTCTCTCTCTCTCTCTCTCTCTCTCGCGCGCGCGCGCGCTCTCTCTCTCTGTTTGTGTGTGTGTGTGTGTGTGTGTGTGTGTCCATCTCTCTCTCACACACATACAGAGAGAAAGAGAGAGGAGGGAGAGAGAGAGAGAGAGAGAGAGAGAGAGAGAGAGAGGGGGGGGGGGGTTAAATGTTAATATTAGACACTATTTCTTAAGATTTGGAACGAGGACTTTCTTGCACGTTAGTAAGTTCGACACATATATTAATATTAGAAACGGTTACACATCGGATACAAGGTTAATTAAATATTTCACGTTTGAATTTATACAATGGTTATTTCAATATAATCAACTGCATATTATGCCTAATTAGTCCTCTATTCACTGTGTCACCATCAATATACACACAGCGACCTCGGGGGCAAAACTTGAGGATTTTTAAATGCGGCAATCCTGAGCGTCAATCGAGGACTTGCCGAGTGGAACTGCTTACCAGCACGTTTGTCGTATCTGCATTTCAACTTTTATTTTGTTCAAGAATGATGAGCACAATGAAAGATATCACGACTTTAATAGATAGAACGAAGTTGACGTCACTCAGGTCTTTTGTTATTGCTTTTTGCCATCCATGTTTATAAGTAATTCTCAATAAGCTGTATTATCCAGATTATCAACGTTCAAGGTTACACATAGTTTTGTGTGTTGGTCAGTTTTAATCCCTGATGGCAATGTTGTGAGTTTCTTAACCAAGCGCACATCATCTATCTATGCGATCTATATTATTTATCCATGTGCTCGAGTCCTTGGGTCACATTGTGAAATTATGTGCTCAAAATGACCTGCATTATAAAAAGTGTTCACAGTTTTCAAGTGGCTTATGAAACAGTTCTCAGGGCGGAGGAAGACTTTCAAAGCTGGGTTGACGAAATGAATTTGTCAGATAAGTTGTCCTTGCTCCCAACGATTCATCAATGCAGCGGAAAAGCGACGTCGTATCAACTCGGCAACCTTCGTTGTCCTCGCGTGTTGTCGCCCTCGTCTCCCCTTCCACGGAGGGATTTCACGTGTTTTCAGGTTAGCAGTTTCGCCCCACACCGCCAGCCCGCTACCTCAACCTTGTTTCACCCAGAGGGCCCCCTTTTTCCCCTATCCCCACCCCTCTCTTTCTCTCTCACACACACACACATCCTCTCTTTCTGTCACACACGCACACACACACACACACACACATACTGACTATCCTCATTCTCTCGCTCTCTATCTCAGTTTTCTCTCACGGTTAAACACACTCAAAGGATTACAACACACACACGACCATAAACGAAAACGTAACACACACATATTAATACACACTTTGTGGCGTCCTTTCCCAGTTAGTCGTATCAGTCGCATTAAAATACACACACACACACACACACACACACGCATATTGACGCGTGTGTATCATCATAACTAATAACTTATAACTCCACAAGCGAAAAGTGTGTACTGTCGTTTGTCACTTCACATTAAATACTCTCTACTTTTACAATCAAACTTGTCGCCTGCTTCCTCTCTCGTTCTCCCATTCAAACAGTCGTAAAATTCGCCCCCCTTTTCATTTCAGTGGATCACTGAATCTAACGAGGCGAAGGAGAGAGGATTTTAGAGTTTAGAGAGTTCCGAGTTGTGTGTGAAGTTGAAGTGTGAGACCTCGTGAAGCTTTCAAATACTAGACATGTGTGTGACCAGGGTTGCCAGTTTGGCATTTTAAATGCCAGATTCCAAAAATCTGGCATTTTTGAAAACCGTTTGGCAATAGAAAAATCATTTGGCATTTGGCATTTTCATTTGGCATTTTCTTTTCTTGTATATTATACTTCAAATGACACCTTTTCTTAATTATTTCTAAACGCGTAAAAACAAACATCTTCACATTTCTTTTTCATTCTTAAAATCCAACCGTGGTGTAGTGGTTTAGCACTACCACTTAGTAGTCAGTAGGTAAATAATTACCCCAACAGGAAATTTAGTATAATTCAAAAAAAAAAAAAAAAAAAAAAAAAAAAAAAAAGAAAAGAAAAAGAAAAGAAAACACGCAAGCCACAGGATATGATAGTAAATTGTCTATCAAAAGTGAGTAGTTTTCTTAGTGGGGGTGGGAGTCAACAGACTTTGGCATCTTTTTGAGTGTTTTGGCATTTTTTGAGTCTTCCCCTGGCATTTTGTTGAAAAATAATCTGGCAACCCTGTGTGTGACCTGTTGGAAGTTATTTTGATTACTGTGCAAACTCCACATAAATTTGAACACAGCCGCGGAAGTCAATTCTGATTCTAAAATCCGATTTGTTATTATTTCACAGTTGTACGGATGTGAGTTGTGAGTATTTCCGGTGCTTCAGTTTCAATGCTTTAGTAATTAATTTGGATCGCAGTGTTGAAGAAGTTACCCGAATGAAATTTCATTTGATTCGCTTCCATAATTAATTATAGTCGTTTCATTTAAAGCAATGCTCATCACTTCATTTTAAAAATTATAGACTCTATTTATATAGAGTCCTTATCTCATTTGGATTTACGTTATTTAATACTGGAGTATTCAGGATGGACTGTTTTTCAATGTTGAACAGGTGCATTTTATCTATTCGTGTTTTTAATTCTATTTTTTTTTTGTTTGTTTCGAATTGATATTAAATATATAAGTCCTAAGTATTCATAATAAATATTTGAATCTCTCACTCTTTCACCCCCCCCCCCCCTCTCTCTCTCTCTCTCTCTCTCTCTCTCTCTCTCTCTCTCTCTCTCTCTTTCTCATATTTAACTTTTATTATTATTATTATTATTATTATTATTATTATTATTATTATTATTATTATTATTATTATTATTATTATTGTTATTGTTTTTTACATTTAATTTAAGATTATTTGTGTGTTTTTGTGTGAATGTATAATCAGCTTCGTTTTTTATGTTTTAAATAATATATTTTATGGATAGCTTTATTATGACTGTGTTGTGTGCTTTGTTGTCCTTGTCGCGTAAAACATTGGTCTTTTTCACTTTCAGTTTCTTTCTCCACTCCCCTTTACTTCACACACGCTCTATCTCTCTCTCCCTCTCTCTCTCTCTCTCTCTCTCTCTCTCTCTCTCTCTCTCTATCTATCTTTCTTTCTCTCTCTCTCTCTCTCTCTCTCTCTCTCTCTCGTTTGTTCTGTATTGCTATCTGTCTTTCAGTATGTATTCTGTATCAATACAGTTCAAACTTTCTTTCCCTCTTCCGTTCTTTATGCCTACAATTATCACATCAAACCAAAATTTCTGCATGGTCGTGTGTGTTATATTGCTTTACTCTCTCCTTACCATACATTTTCAGAATTTTACCAAAAAATTGACACCCAACCTAAACAAATATATATTTATTTATTCAAACAGAAAAGCAAAAAGCACATTCTATATATAATATTCCTCAGCAAAATACACTCGACAAGACAGTGTCAATTTTGGGGAGGCCTTCCGAAAGCTCCTACATCCCCAATATTCTTGTTTTATTACGGGGTTTGGGAGGGGGAGACTTTGAAAAAAACCAAGCCCCCTACTAGAACATTATAAAAAACAAGAATACTGGGGATGTAGGAGCTTTCGGAAGGCCTCCCCAAGTTTGTATAGATAGTTCGAAGATGGCGTCACTCATGTCTTTGTTATTGTTTTTTGCCATCCGCGTTTATGAGTAATTCTCTCTAAACTATATCAACCAGACTATAAAAGTTCATGTTACACACAGTTTTGTGTGTTGATCCGTTATACTACCGGATGGCAATGTTATGAGCTTCTTAGCCAAGCGCATACTATCTATAACTAAATATTCTCTTTAAATGGTGGGATGTAGAAAAGAAAACAGAATGAGAAAATTGTTGGTTGAATCGTAACGAATGTCACGATTTTCCTATGGTTGGTAAGGAAAGGGTTAAGTTGAAGCCACTCAATATTTGGTATCCTATGTCAAGGAAAACCATTGCGAGGTCATCTGTCTGCCGTGTATAATAATCTCAAATAATCGGTATTATTATAAAATTAGACGACCAGCGCTCTAACACGGTATTCAAGTGTCCAGAGCACCTTAAAACTCTTTATACATCCGAGTCATTGGTACGGGTGTGTGTGTGTGTGTGTGTGTGTGTGTGTGTGTGTGTGTGTGTGTTGAATTTGCCATATTATAATATATGATTATTTCAGTTTTCTGTTCAACCTTCTGTTTTTTTTTGTCATAAATATTTAATTACTAATTTTTTTTTTCGTTTTTACTTTAGATTATATTCGTTTTGTTTTTTGAAAAGGCCTTTAGCATTGAGTATTCATCCGTGCTTAATGTAAGTTATGACGAGTTGGTTTAAAAACTGATATTATTATTATTATTATTATTATTATTATTATTATTATTATTATTATTATTATTATTATTATTATTATTATTATCATCATCGTCATCATCATCATCATATTTTTATGTGAATACTTCAATGCTTTTGTTGGTCGATATTTTTTTTAATCACAAAAGAGTGTAGATCCTGTATTTATTTCTTTCGATTTGTTTGGCATTTTTTCTTGGAAAGTGAATTGGCAACTACCCAACCCAGCTGATAGAAGGTCATTGCATAGCGCTACTTGACAGTCTTTATCTGTCTTAATCATAATGGTCTTAATGAACTGTCGTCTATCGGAGACTTGTAATGGTAATCGTGGGAGATAGTATATTATACAAAGACCAATTTTTTTTTTGTATGGTAAGAATATATCATATAGACATAGGCTATATATATATATATATATATAGTAATGTAGAATAGAGGCAATAGTAGTACAGTAGTAGGGGGGAGGGGGTGGCAGAAAGAGAACAAGAAAAAATAGTGGGGGGGGGGGGGGGGGGGGGGGTGTTCAGAAAGGATGGGAAGAGCGAAAAGTTGGGGGTCGGGGATAGGCTATGAGTTCAGACAGAAATAGAATGGAGTCAAATATAATGAAATGCGAGAAAGATCAGAGAGCCACTGGGAAATTTTAAAAATTCTTTCCACAACAGGAAATCGCAAGGTATTTATTTATACTAGAAAGTGTCACATAACCGTGGTAAATATAATAAAAGAAAACCAGCTATGTCTTTTTTTTTATAAGTGCGTGTGTGTGTGTGTTATAGTGAATGGTAATAATACATCCACAGTCAGGAGAAATAATATTATGTGTGTTTTGGCAAGAGTGTATACAGCACGCGGTTCTTTTGACATTTGCAGATGTTAATCTACCTCGTTTATATAATAGTGAACAGGAGAGTGGGCGAGACTGCATTTTGAAAATTATAAGAGTAAGACTTGTCAATTTTATGCTATAATATATTAGTTTGGTTCTGCGTGCACATATTAACAGGTCTGATACTGGAAAGCAATTATGGGCCTAGTTTAACATTGTTAAACCCCTCCCGATTTTTACACCAGTCCCTGCGTATTATTTATTCCTTGTCTCTTGTATTTTCATATCGTCGCATTTGCTGAAGTCAAATAACTAATGCTGTTTCAAAAATAAATATTGATGAAGGAAGAGAGCCACACACACACAGAGAGAGAGAGAGAGAGGGAGAGAGAGAGAGAGAGAGAGAGAGAGAGATGATGGTGATGATAATGTGGTAGACAGAAATGATATTTTAGAAAATACACACGCAGATCAGTATCCGTCTTTCAGTTTTGAATCGGAATTACTTGGTTGATGATAATTACGGTATTACACACCATATACTTTGTTATGTTATAACCCACTGTTGTGTGTCATATGTTTATCTTTTATGCGGGCTCTCTAATTATATATATATATATATATATATATATATATATATATATATATATATATTATATATATATATATATACACTCGAGATATCTTTCTTTCTGTCTTTCTTATTCTTTTCACCCCCTCTATGTACCTCTCTGTGTGTGTGTGTGTGTGTGTGTGTGTGTGTGTGTGTGTGTGTATTGGAGTTTGCACGTTTAATTGTGTGCATTGGTATTGTAAATGATTAACATTTGCTGTCCGTGCATTAGACCAAACGGTGAGTGTACGGGGAAAACAATTTTCCTATCCGCTATTTTTAAAGTTAATAATATGTACACGTTACGTTTCTTTTGTTATCGTCCGTGACACAGGGTTGCATGCAAGCTCCTTATTTTATTACGGGAAAATTGTTGGTGTTGGCATCACCGGGTTTTAAAATCATACGGTTTGTAGGTCATGTTGCTATTTTTCTTCTTCTTATTATAATAATATTTTCTACTACTGTAGCGGGAAGTCCTGAAGGTAAAGCCATGCGTGTATTCAACAATTGACATTTTGTTTTCCTACAGCTTCATTCGCTTGTCTGGTTGCAACATTTCAAGAAAACGAACAGCACGGCGTTCATTCATTCGTTCGTTTAGATAGCGTTTTGTCATACGTCCGTACTAGCTGTAATTTGAAGCTCAATGAAACCATTAGATGAATGAATGAATAAATGGATTGATGGATAAATGAATGGATGGAGAGATTGATGCACGAATGAATGAATGGTTTGGTTGATGAGCGGATACATAAATGGATGAATAAAGGAATCTCTGGTTAGGAGACCGGCAGATTTGTAGTAACTGAATTTGAAGTCTTGATACGCGATGGCGTAAAATTACCTTTGAGGTAACGATTTCCATACACATACCCCAGACATACAAGCTTGAAATTTAGGAGTAATTTACCTTGGGACTTATACTTATCACTGACCCTTTTTATCCTTCTATCATATTCTTTCTCTCATCGCCCCCTTCTCTCTCTCTCTCTCTCTCTCTCTCTCTCTCTCTCTCTCTCTCTCTTCTTCTCTCTCTCTTCTCTCTTCTCTCTCTATTATCTATCTATCTATCTATCATCTGTCTATCTATCTATTTCTTCCTCTCTCCCCCCCATCTCTCTCTCTCTCTCTCTCTCTCTCTCTTTTTTTTTTTTTTTTTTTTTTCTTTCTCTGACACACACACACACGCATAAACGCTCAATCCATCGTTTTATTTGTTTTGGTTTGTTTTTTTTTTCAAAATTATTCTCATTATCTCAGTCCCATCTCATCTTCTTACTCTGTCTCTCCTTTATAATGGAAATAAAAATGCATGTACCTGTGTGATTGTTGGCAATGCTGCTTTTATAAAATTATAATCATATGATATGATATGACGAGACGCATTCCAACCGTCGAATGTTTATGTCGATTTGATATTAAGAGCAACGTATAACCGTTTTCATTAGGAAATTGTACACAAATCCTGTTAAAAGTGATTTGAATGTGACTGAAACATATAGATAGTTCGAAGATGACGTCACTCAGGCCTTTGTTATTGTTTTTGCCATCCGTGTTTGTGAGTTGTTCTCACTAATCTGTATTAACCCGACTATAAACGTTCATGGATACACACAGTTTTGTGTGTTGGTCCATTATACTTCCGGATGGCAATGTTATGAGCTTCTTAGCCAAGCGCATACTATCTATATCAAGATTTCACAGCAAGAAAACAAATGCACATTTCCCCCTCCCTCCACCCCTCTTTAAAAAAATATTGTAAAATGGCCAATCAAATTTAAGAGTTATATAGATAGTTCGAAGATGACGTCACTCTCGGGTCTTTGTTATTGTTTTTTGCCATCCACGCTTATGAGTAATACTCACTAAACGATATTATCCAGATTATAAAAGTTCATGATTACACATAGTTTTGTGTGTTGGTCCGTTATACTGCCGGATGACAATGTTATGAGCTTCTCAGCCAAGCGCATACTATCTATACAGTCAAACGTAGCGTGGGATTTAAGATATGAAAATAGTTGACCTTTGCACACACACAAACAAACAACAACAAAAAATTGTTTAGAATTGTACTCAAGCGTATCAAAGAGAGGGGGAGGGGGTGCACTTTTGCCAAACTTCAATGGTTGGAGCGGGGATGCGCAATTTGATCAAAGTAGGTCTTATAGAAGAGTAAGTTGTTGTAAAATGTTTTATAAATAGTCAAAATGACGACCCTGTTGTACTGGTATCCATTTTCCATTTCCTTGTTGATGCATGTACTTCTACTTCTTGCCCGAAGAAACAAGATTGTGTTTCCGTGTTGATATGTTAACAGCGAATGTCTTATCTAGAATCGTTTTACCAGTCTTGGTGGTAAATTTTTGTATCATGGGATTCAGAGTAGTGTAGCTTTCCCCCACCCCCCATCTCCCTCTCTCTCTCTCTCTCTCTCTCTCTCTCTCTCTCTCTCTCTCTCCTTCTCACTCCCTCTCTCTCTCTCTCTCTCTCTCTCTCTCTTTCTCCCTCCCTCCCTCTCTCTCTTTCTCACTCCCTCCCTCTCTCTCTCTCTCTCTCTCTCTCTCTCTCTCTCTCTCCCTCCCTCTCTCTCTTTCTCCTCCCTCCCCCTCTCTCTCTCTCTCTTTCTCCCTCTCTCTCTCTCTCTCCCTCCCTCCCTCTCTTTCTTTCTCCCTCCCTCCCCCCCCCCTCTCTCTCTCTCTCTCGTCTCTTTCTATCTCTCTCACTCCTATCTTTGTGGAATGTGTGTGTGTTTATATATTCCACAAATGACTAGAATTTTAAGATTGTAGCCAATGGTCCAGAACATAACTTGGATGTATTACGGGATGTGAGATGTAGTCCAACCAATCGCCTAGGCAGTTCTGGGCCAGGTACTCATTTTACATGTGAGGACGGTGAGAGAATGTGAGTAAAGAGTCTTTCCAATGACTCAACTATGCACTGAGCGAGGCTCGAACTCAAGACCTTCCAATCTGAAAACGAGTGTCATACCACAAGACCACATAGCGGCACAAGATAGTATGTAGTAATAGAGCATAAAATGTGATACTGGCTAGATGAGATGTTGGGTTAAACATAAACCGGGCCAACAAATCCTCCTGGCCGGTACTGGATGTAAGACTTGATCGTGTATGTGGATTATAATAGCCGTTAATCGTTCTCAGGGTCTCTTTTGATCTTACTGACGTATGTGGATGAGAGAGAGAGAGAGAGAGAGATAGAGAGAGAGAGAGAGAGAGAGAGAGATAGAGATATAGAGAGACTGGATTGTGGGATATGGATGAGATGCGGTTTTGTCGTTTGATAGTGATACGTTCCCTGCTTTACTTCGGCTGGTAAGATCGTAGGTTCTAATTTAGATGGAAACATTTTCTTCTCTTATTTTCTTTTTTTTTTCTTTTTCATGGTTGAAGAAAAGCTGAAATATTGAAAATTAAATATATGGGATGACAAGAGCAGAATTATTAGTTTTTCGTTGGCAAAAAGTCACAAACACTAACTTCACTCGTTGATTAATTAAATAATTATCACTAAATATGACCAATTATATAGAGCAATTTCCACGGATTTTCCGTGCTAAATGCGCTTCACAATGTTTCATTTAGCGCAATATCCACTAAACGTACTCAAAGCGCTTTTTACAAGGGGCCCTTGACCAACATCAACCCGTAACATGTAGAACGAGACATGAGCGGTATTACAATTTTTTTTTCCGACAGAGGCAACGCTGTTAACGGCCAAGTACTCATTTTACACCTGAGTCCAGGTGAGAGAAGAGTCTTTTCCAAGGACTAAACTATGCGCCGAGCGAGGCTCGAACCCAGGACCTTCCGATCCGAATACGAGTGCAATATCACTAGACCACATGGCCGTATGACAGGCGATTCAGCGTGCGCTATATTACATTATCGTTGGCTGTCCTCAATTACTGCCAATTGAGGAAAGCCAACGATAACATAAAGCACAAAGAGAGGCAATTAAACTTAGATGATTCGAAGGAAAGACAGAAAATAAACGTTTCGATAGTGATTTATGGTTTAAGTGGCGTTAGTAAGTAGTTGTCGGTGTTCAATTTCGCGTTCATTGGAGCCCTTGACCTAATTATGCTGTGTCTGACTTCCTCTCGGATTAAACAAATAGGTCACGATTAGAAATGTTATATTTAGATAAATAGAGTTGTTCTTGTTGTTGTTATGAATTTATTTATTTATTTATTTTAATGAATTTGGGTTTTTTTTATTGTAAATGTTGTTAGTTACCGAATTTTGTTTTGCTGTTCATTACAAGACATCATATGCTTCGCTGCCCCCAGTGCAAATGTTTTACCAATAGTTAGTTATATTTATAGAGGAAAATTATTTTAAACATTCCTCTCGTTTTTTGTTTTGTTTGTTTGTCGATGCTATTTTTATGTAACATACTCACAACATCCGCCAGCCGGACATAACGTACCAACATACAGATCCATGTGTAACCTAAAATGTTTATAGCCTGAGTGATGCAATTTTAGAAGAACTAATCATTAGAATGGCTGTCTTTAAAAAAAAAAAACAATAACAAAGAGCTGAATGACGTAAATTCCGTTCCTTCTATTTAAAATGAAAACATGAAAAAATCGAGATCACTTTCAGAATTAATCCTCTTTCTCATTTAGCCTTTATTTGAACAACGTTAGAATAATTTGTAGTACTCTGGAAAAACTTATAATTTAACATTTGGCCAAAAAACTCGTCCTTCAAATATCAATCGATTTTAATGAGCCTCATATTGGCAAAATAAAAACTCTGAAACCTGGGACTTCGCGAAGTCTTAAGTTTGAGATTTTATTGTGTTTTTGTTTTTTTTGTTTTTCCAAGTTGAGGGCATTTAAATCGGTCAATATTTGAAGGACGAGTTTTCTGGTCAAATTTTAAAATATATGTTTTTCTAGAGTACGGCAGTAATATAGGGGATAGTGTGTCAAACTCAAAATAAATGGTTTGGCTTAAAAGTGTTAGATTTCAACGCGGAGATCTAATGTACATTACAGTACAGATGACGCTTGAACGCGTCTGAAATGAAATAAGGTTGCGTGAATGTTTAATATTTACTCTGCACTGATTGAATTGAGATTAAATTCTATATTTCAAATATAATGTTAACATTTTGTAGAATGTAGCTGAGTTTGCTAAGGTTTGTCTTCTTTTTTTTTTTCACTCTGTGGGAAAGTATGGACCACCTGGAAGATCGATGAGTTGTTGGTAATATAATATTGTGTATCGTTCCGGAGAAACTTGGGTAAATAAGTACCACACAATACTTATAGTTGTACCCAGAACCTCGTTAAGTACTATTATTCCACCCCTCTCCCCAAATAAAAGTAGCGCGTAATGATCTCATGTTTACAATAAACCCGTGACCTCAAGAAGTCGGAGAGAGAAGGAATAATTTGCCGTACTCTGGAAAAACTCATATTTTAGCATTTGGCCAAAACACTTTTCCTTCAAATATCGATACTACTACTATAACTACTACTACTACTACTACTACTACTAACTACTACTACTACTATACTACTACTACTACTACTACTACTACATACTACTACTACTACTACTACTACTACTACTACTACTACTACTACTACTACTACTACTACTCTACTACTACTACTACTACTACTACTACTACTACTACTACTACTACTACTACTACTACTACTATACTTCTACTACTACTACCACTACTACTACTACTACTACTACTACTACTACTATACTACTACTACTATACTACTACTAACTACTTCTACTACATACCACTACTACTACTACTACTACTACTACTACTACTACTACTACTACTACTACTACTACTATATTATTATTATTATTATTATTATTATTATTATTATTATTATTATTATTATTATTATTATTATTATTATTATTATTATTATTATTATTATTATTATTATTATTATTATTATTATTACTGCTGCTGCTACTACTACTACTACTACTACTACTACTACTACTACTACTATCTACACTACTACTACTACTACTACTACTACTACTACTTCTACTACTACTTTACTACTACTACTTCTACTACTACAACTACTACTACTACTACTACTACTACTACTACTACTACTACTATTACTACTACTACTACTATTTCTACCGCCAATACCACAACCACAACCACAACCACAACCACCACCACCACTTCACCCACATTTACTTTGAAGAGAGGGGCCCGTGGAATAATATCATGAATCATATCATAATACATATTATATTTCTCAAACGAGTAAAATACTCAACGCCGACGTTTGATAATATCAACAATCTGATCGCTCTAGTGCCCCCATCTCATAATAGCAACCAGGCATTGAATGTCAACAATATTGACGAATTCACTGACGAAACACTTTTGTTGTTGTCATTTTGGCCAGAAAATAGTTTGTTTCAAACATCAATCCCATACAACGTTGTTCCTCTATAATTTGTCAAAAAGACTTAAATCCGAAACGGGACAAGAGTCCCATGTTTGATTATATTAGCTCATTTAGTGGAAAATCTTATTCAATCAACGTATGAAGTTAGACTTTTCCAGTCAGCAGAAGAGAAAATACAGGAAACACACGTAACAAAATGCACCAACAAACACACAAACAAAATAATAACATTTTTAAAAAACGGGCAAAAATAAAATGAACCTCCCTCATTACCCCCCCCCCCCCCCCCTTTCCCCTCACACAGACAAATAAAACAAAAAATCAAGACGAAAACAAAATCCAACAAAATAATAATAATTTTTTTTAAAGAGAAAAACATACAACCCTATAAAATAGCTACAAATATACAAAGAAATAAAGATAGAACTGTGCTTTTCCGGTATACAACGAAATAGTGAATTAATGTAGATAGATCTATATTGATCCTGTAGACAGCCAGATAATTGTGACATTGTATTTTGTTATGACATGTTATTATCATGAAGAAAAACAACAAAACACAAGGAAGGATTGAGTCAATATGACATAACATCCATTTAGTCTGTCAGAGAAAATATTACTCTGTCAAATATAGACTAGATAGCAATAGCAACTTTTACTACGTTAACTCTGAAGAAAAGACGTTTGAACATTTTGGTCAGAAAACGGGTCTTTTTCTAATTCTTCATTTTTCTTCCTTCTTCTTCTTCTTCTTCTTCTTCTTCTTCTTCTTCTTCTTCTTCTTCTTCTTCTTCTTCTTCTTCTTCTTCTTCTTCTTCTTCTTCTTCTTCTTCTTCTTTCAATTATTGATCGATTAAAATGGTCTTGATCTTGTCAACACCTCGGATACCTTGGTCGAGAGAGCTTTCATTTGACAATGCAATATGCAATATATGTAATTTTAATCGATCGATATTTGAAGGGGACAAAGATCTCTGGCCAAAAATGTACTTTTGTCAAAGCAGATAGAACA
This sequence comes from Berghia stephanieae, assembly GCF_034508935.2. Lineage (NCBI taxonomy): Eukaryota > Metazoa > Mollusca > Gastropoda > Nudibranchia > Aeolidiidae > Berghia > Berghia stephanieae. The sequence goes on from NC_088371.1 coordinate 22,303,100, forward strand.
GTTTTCTCTGTTTGGTTTGTACCGAGCACTTTAGTTTTATACCAGTTGAAGCAATCAGTGTGGGAAATCAGTCTAACCCAGACCTGCCTATTTGAAATTGGAAAGAAAACAAAAACGAAATCAGAATTTCCAAGGTAATAACATAGTAGAGGGAGGGGGCGATGTGGCCGAGTGGTTAATGCTAAGGCAAGGCATTGCACTGTGACCCGGAAGGTCCCGGGTTCGAGCCCCCGCTTCAGGCGCTTTCTTGGGCAAGATTATTATCCTCCAATTCGCTCACTTTGGACCACGTGGGTGATTCCTGTTGACATCAGAAATCTTTTTGGATGAATTATCTATGTTCCTTCTTAGTTTTCAAGAAGTTTTATTTAATTGACTATCTTTTTATTGTTCACAAGTTAAAGTCTAAAATTCGTAGTTATACGAAATTTTCGTAGAGGTAAGCAGGTCTGGAGTTTAACCAAAGCAGGGAAAGAAGGTGTACTAGTACTAGTACTAGTAAGCATAATCTTTGATAAAAAAAAATTTAGCTGAGAAAATAATATAATATGGTACTTCCAGTTGTGAAACACGAAAAAATAAATATATAAATAAAAACAAAACAGATTCCAATTAATTATAAGAGATAAGAAAAAATGTAACTTTTAAATGTTGACGTGTGTGTGTGTGTATGTGTGAGTGTGTGTGTGTTGTTTTGTATCTGGAAGTCCTGGGTCTCATAGGTATATATATATATATATAAGATAAAAATCAGTTTAATCGATCCATATTTGAAGTCCGATTTTCTGACCAAAATTTTTAGAATGTGATTTTTCAAAGTACGACCCTGGGGCTTTGTGTGTTTGTGTTTGGTGTTGTCTGAGGTGATAAAATCATTGGACCTTTTCATTATGCATTGTCCTAATGGGACCAGTCCAGCAGTAGTTGTTCCTTGTACTAAACGGTGTCAATAAAATGGTTTATGAACTCTCTCTCTCTCTCTCTCTCTCTCTCTCTCTCTCTCTCTCTCTCTCTCTCTCTCTCTCTCTCTCTCTTTCTTTCTCTCTCTCCGTCCTCTCTTCTCTCTCTCCCTCCCGTCCCCTCCTCTCTCTCTTTCTCTTTCTTTCTCTCTCTCTCTCTTTCTCTCTCTCTCTCTCTCTCTCTCTCTCTCTCTCTCTATCATCTATCATATTAACATATATATATATACACATAATATATATATATATATATATATATATATATATATATATATATATATATATATATATATATATTATAATCCTTTTCTCCCTTTCGCCCCCCTCCCCAATCTCCTCACCTCTCCTCCACTCTCTCTCTCTCTCTTCTCTCTCTCTCTCTCTCTCTCTCTCTCTCTCCTCTCTTCTATTTTACTCAAACTCCCTCTTCACACACCCGCACACACACACACACACACACACACACACACACACCCACTCTCTCACCTCCTCTTGACTTTTCTGTGTCAGATGTTTGAAATCCACAAAGACAACATTCCCTTGTCACACACCAAAACCGCTGTCATATCCATGGCTGTCAGTCGTCTCTATTACTATTACTATACCAATACTTCTTTCATACATTGTATACATACATATTTTCTTTGCCGTAATTGGATTCAATAGTCTGATGTCACGTCGCCCAGCAACGGCGGCCATCGTGGTTCTAAACAAAGTAATTCGTTTTTTTTTTATTCCGCATGCTGGCTAGAACTTTTCATATGTCTTGTGATCAGAATGTGTAAGTGTCAAAACATGATCAGATTTATGTGGTTTTAAAAAAAAATGGATACGCTTTTATGCTCGTCGGAGAAATATTTCATAAGGGCGTCCACCATTGTTCCGATAGTTTAGAGCCAGTTACTAAGTTACCATGCGTCATTACGAGGGAAGTGACGTTACGATGTTGAAGCGTATTTGTTAGTTAGTCGTCAGGTCAACTAATAGCATAGTAGAGCCATTACAATCTTTGTTTCATCACTCTGTGTGTAAGACCTACTGATTTGAAGCTTTACCCGGTTATCAGCCGTACTCTCTACAGATAGAATGCAGTTGACGTCACTCAGGTCTTTGTTTTTTTTTATTATTTTTTTTATTTTTTTATGAGTAATTCTCTAAGTAATTCTCAATTAAATGGATTATTCAGTCTATAAATATATGTTTACACACTGTTATTTTTGTGTTGGTCCGTTTTATTTCCGGGTGGCAAGGTTGTGCGCTTCTTAGCCAAGCGCATATTTTCTTTAGACACGCAGACACGTATATTTAAAAATTTGGCCAGAAAAATAGTCCCACCAACGATTGTTTTCACGTTGTGTGTGTGTGTGTGTGTGTGTGTGTGTGTGTGTGTGTTGCAGAATGGCATATGTGTGTCGCTTTCTGAAGATGTGTTAGTCAGTTCGTATACATTCATTCATGTAGTTCCATATCTGAAGCAGACGTCGGAGGTCATCTTCCGCCAAGCTGATCTATCTCTTGCCAATTCTATTAAAGCAGCGCCACCTTTCTCAGCTTCATCTGTCCAAGTTCTTATCCCTTTCAAATACGTTATTCTTTGTCTTCCTCTTATTCTTTTTCCATTCATCTTTCCAGTCAAGGCGAGTATTTCCAAACCAGGGTGGCGGATAATGTGTCCTAAAAAATTCCATTTGGCGTTTGATGATTTTTGTTATCAGTGATCTTTTTCTGTTTGCCATTTCTAAAATTTCTTCATTTCTTTTCCTTTCCATCCATGACACCCTCATCATTCTTCTGTAAAACCACATTTCCACTGCCTCCAGTCTTTTAACCATGGTCTTGTTTATGGTCCAGCTCTCACAACCATATAGCAGCACAGACAGTACATAGCAATCCAGGACTTTGATTTTGTTTTCATGCTAATACCTTTTTCATAATGTATGCACTGTTGAATGCATTCTTCGCATACCTATTTTTTTTATTTCACATCTGATTTTCATTGGATGTTCATTGAAGCCTAAATATTTGAAACATTCAACTTGTTGTATTTTTTGTCCTCTGCTTGTTATACACAGCGGGGGTTATTATTTTTAATAACCGCATACATTCTGTTTAATATATTCATTCCAGTCCCAAAATTTTCACTACTCCTGACTACAACATCCAGTATTCTTGTAGTTCATGTTCAGATTTCTGCGTAGAACCGTATCATCTGCATACCTCAGATTGTTAGTCAGTTCGTATATACATAAATATACCATCACTGTGTGTGTGTGTGAGTGTGTGTGTTGTGTCACTTAACGACAGGTGTCGGTACAAATAAATATACCTATAAAATGTTTTATACGAAGTATTATGTGATATGTGTGTGTGTGTGTTAAGTGTCCACATACAGTGAATGAACCCATAAATTATACACAGTGAGTTGACCCCGGCCCATAAATTACATTGATCGAAGAGGTCCTTTGTGTGTGTGTGTGTGTGTGTGTGTGTGTTACATCCAGGCTGTCGGATCAAATGAATGCAAATGCACCTGACTGGGGACAAAATGGACATATCTATCTATCTATCTATCTATCCATCCATCTATCTACTATCACATCTCTATCTCATCTACTATCTATCTATCTACTATCCTATCTACATCCATCCATCCATCCATCCATCCATCCAATTATCTATCTATCTATCTATCTATCTATCTATCTATCTATCTATCTATCGTTATCTATTCCTGTCTCCTTTTCTCTCTCTCTCCCAGCCCCCCCCCCCCCCCCCCTTCACCACACCCACCCTACCCCAATGTTCTCATCACAATAGTAAACAATTAAAAATGTATAAAGATTTATCAAAATGTAATATTAAATTTCGCTTTTATTAGAATTAGAGCTTGCTTTTCACAGAAAGAAATAAATTTAATAGGAAAATGATTGAATTAAAAAAAAATAATAGACGTCTAATAATATTAAACATCTCAAAGAGGCTGTATGTGTTTTTGTGATGAGGTGTGTGTGCGTGCGTGTGTGTGTGTGTGTGTGTGTGTGTGTGTGTGTGTGTGTAAACAATCGGCAGGTGACAATTGAGATTAAAGAGAATGATGGTCACCATGGTTACCTGGTGCTGGTCGCGACGATGAGATGACCTTTGTTGGAAACACGTCTTGACCTCGCCGGTGGTTGACCTTTCGTCGTTGTCAAAACACTTCTTCCCACTGGAACAAAAGGTCATTTTTCTTGTCTATCTGTGACGCGAGCTAAATGTTATTTTATAAACTGCTTGTTAAATTGTTGAGGAAGAAATTAACGCGAAACCTGTTTTTAAAGAAGATTCTCGTGGATATTGAATTTGGAATGGTCACGTGGTTCAAGTGTCACTTTATAGATAGTATGTGCTTTGCTAAGAAGCTCACCACATTGCCATCCGGAAGTATTAGGGACCAACACATAAAACTATGTGTAACCTTAAACGTTTATAGTCTAGTTAATAGAATTAAGTGAGAATAACTATAGACGTGGATGGTAAAAAACAATAACAAAGACCTGAATTGTGTCAACTTCATTCTATCTATATGCGGCTATGTGGTCTTGTGGTATGACATTCGATTTGATATAGCTGAGTCCTTGGAAAAGGCGCTTTACTCACATTGTCTCATCGTACTCAGGTTTAAAATGAGTACCTGATCGTTAACAGCGTTATTGTCTCTGTCCAAAAAAAATTGTAATAGAATGGGGTCAGACTATGTGTGTGTTTAGAGGTTCAGTAAATGTTTGCCTCTTGAATGGGCAACCCTTTTTCTTGAAATAACTTTGTCTTTCTATACATTCTTCTTATAAGGTACAAAATAACCTTTTGTCGCGAGGCCTGAATATAGATAGAACGAAGACGAGGTCATTCAAGCCTTTGTTATTGTATTTTACCATCCGCGTTAGATTGATTCTCACTAAATTGTATTACCCCGACTATAAAAAATTCATAATTGCACAATGTTTTGTTTGTTGGTCCGTTATACTTCCGGATGGCAATGTTATGAGCTCCTGAGCCAAGCGCATACTATCTATATGCATATTTTTTAAAAACACATTATAAATTGACGTTTTCCGGATAGTGGGATGGTGGTCGTTGTGAAGAAATCTGAGAGCAGTACTATGGAGGGATGTGCTGATAAATATGTTGACCTTTTCCTTTATGTCTTTCCTTTTGACGTCCTCTCAGAGAAATATGCCTCGCTTTGAAAAAGAAAGTGATTCACACCACGCCCATTCAGAATTTCTTTCTTTTTTTTTTTTTCAAAGTTAGCCCTCTATAACTGGATGTGCTTGTGTCTCTATTGTGTACACACGTGTGTCCGTTCACCTTTCTTTCTCTGTTCTATTCCTGGCCTTTCTTTTCATTTTTTTTTTTTTAATGAAACTCGCTGAATTCATTCTGTCTTGCTATTATTATTACCGTTCTTTTGGGGTCAAAGTTGAGATGCAGCTTCCTATGGGAATCGTGCTGTTTCCTTTAAGAAGTTGGCTTATTTTACAACGAACACACAAAGTCTGTCGTGGTCACGGGCTCCATGTAAAGGGAACGCGTTTGTACATCATAACATTTAAAGGAAATGTACAGTGTGTTGTCCAGCATGTTTTGCTTAAGAAATTATGTATCTCAAGAACTAATGGGAGCGATCTATATTCATGTTATCGTCCAACCTAGTCATCGATCACATGATTTGTTGCTGTACAACGATTGGACACGGGCTGTGTTTATGAAAGTTGTAGACATACCCATGGGTCATGCTGAGCAAAATGACCAATTGTAACGTTGGATATTTCTCAAACTGTGAACACTTTTCACTTTGTGGGTAATTTTGAGCACACTTCGCAATGTGACCAATGACCTCGTGTACATGGAAATTTTAAGATAGATCACCATGCCCATTGAGTGATTAAAAAATCTCTTTTTTTTGTTTTGTTTTTTTGGTGTTACTTGGGTATGAAGTTTTGGGGGAAATCCTGACAATGGCTGGTAAAGAGAGAGTTAAAGGACAACTGGTATTTTTTTTTTTACTTTTTACTCTGTGTCCTTATTCAAGTTCATATCGACATTAAAAAACAAAAAACAAAAACAGGTTGACCTGATGGTTTATCTATATTCAAACTAAACGATCTACTGTATTATCATTATTGTGCTCTGAACTACACGACCGTTTTTCCATACTGACGTACTCCGGAAAAGCCAATTTTTAAAAATTTGGCCAGAAAACTGGTCCTTTAAATTATCGATCGATTTAAATGACCCTCATCTTGGCAAAAACTCTCAAACCTGGGACTTCGCGAAGTCCCAGGTT
>NC_088371.1:22319387-22321887 GCF_034508935.2 Berghia stephanieae
CATTATTCTTCATATTTATACACCCGAATCATTTATTTCCTCATGGTAAATACGCTTCAGTATTATATAATATGTGTTGCATTTGTTCTCCACGCCTTGGCACTTGCACTTTTCAAGTTCACACTACTTTTTCTCGGCCTGGCAGTACATTGCACTTTCCCACAATACTTTTTCTTTCGCCTTTATTTAGTCTGGTAAATTAGATTATCAAGACCAAGAAAGGTTTACTTTTTTTTCTAGAACAAGAATAAGAGGAATGAGAGGAAAAGAGAGAGAGAGAGAGAGAGAGAGAGAGAGAGAGAGAGAGAGAGAGAGAGAGAGAGAGAGAGAATATAAAAAGGAATAAGATTAACAACTTGCAAATGAACAGCAAAACCACTTTTGAAATATAGAATGCAGAGAGGGAGGGAGGGAGAGAGAGAGAGAGAGAGAGAGAGAGAGAGAGAGAGAGAGAGAGAGAGAGAGAGAGAGAGAGAGAGAGGGTGGTGGCTCTTATCTGTTTACCTTGTGTCAGCATTAGACCAAATCCGATAATAATGATAACAATAAGAATAATGCCTGTTTTGTTTGAATTTAAAGAGAATGGTAAAATCTATAGTATGTATTTGCACAACAATCGAACCACTTCTATCGTACCCTGGGGAGAAAAAAAAACGAGAAAAAAAACAAACAATGCGTATTTAAAATTTTGGCCAGAAAACGCGTCCTTCAAATATCGCTATATTAAAATGACTCTCATCTTGGCAAAAACTTTCAAACCTGGGACTTCGGCCCGAAGTCCCAGGTTTGAAAGTTTTTGCCAAGATGAGAGTCATTTTAATATAGCGATATTTGAAGGACGCGTTTTCTGGCCAAATTTTTAAATACGTGGGTTTAAAAAAAAAAAATTATTACGGCAGATTTCAAGTTTGCATTGTCAAGAGGACATTTTATGAGTGGTTTTCTTTCCATTCGATTTACAATGTCTTATTTAATTTGATTTCTTTCATTATTTTTGTTCCCCCTTCTAATTTCATATCAAATGCTTTTTCAATAATATGGTTGAATTTATTTCACGCTGTAGTTTTTTCTGGTTTTGTATCTTTATCAATAATTTACAATTGATGACTGTGCGTATCGTTTTCGTTAAGAAAGCAGTATATCTATTTTGTTACCTGGACTTGTTTTTGACCATCACCACCACCACCACCTCCATCATCATCATCGTCATCATCATAATCATCATCGTCGTCGTCGTCATCATTCTTATCATCATCATCATCATCATCATCATCGTCGTCGTCGCCGACGTTGTGGTCATCGTCAATGTAAATATCATCATCGTCGCCGTCGTTGTCGTCATTATCATCATCATCATCATCACCATCATCATCATCATCATCACTATCATCATTACAACAACATAAACGTCATCATTACCGCTACATTCACTATGTATCATCAAGATAAGCAATTCACGAACCCGTATTTATTATTATTATTATTATGAAGTGTCCCCGGAATAGCATTAATTCGCTGTTGTTTATGTTTACCGTCACACAAGGCAATCTTGTCGTACCCACCACCACTGAATGTCACGGGAACAGTAACTGGCTGCAGATCAGATCACTTCATATTGTTACTAATTTCTAAAAGAATGTGGAAATCATGTTATGTTGGAACAAATGCCAATTATGTGTTTATATAACATGATGATGATAATATCTGATAAATGAGATGGATAATGTATGTAATTTTTATACAAAACATTACAACTGTATATCGTTCTTTGATAATGAGTATGCACTATGATTTGCACAACTTGGCCCAGTATGCGTGACTAAGCGGTACGGTCTTTGATTCGTACCAGAAAGGTACCAAGTTCGAATACCCGCTGCGTTGTGTTGGCCCTGAGCTCAGTTTGCGGCGCTGCACTGCGGCTGACACTTGGGTTATTCCAGTCTTACCTTGGACTAAATAGATCCTCGAGACAAATTTCTCCAAAGTGACGAATACAGGGAATATAACTTTTCATTTCATTTGGGCAGGCTGATAATTTTCGGACAGTATCATAACTGTAGATATCACCTTTTTTTCTTCTTCATTTTGGCCTTAAGGGGATGGGCGGGTCCTCCATTGTCAAAAATCGAGTAAAATATCGATTTTGAGATTTTTTTATTTTTGAAAAGTTTGAAACCTTTGCTACATGAAAATATGTTTGTTGACTCTCAGATGGGTCAGTTTAGGTCCAAACTGACCTCTTGAAGTCCAAGGGGGTCAGTAAATATATTGTTACAGCCTGGCTTGACAGCGAAAAAGCCATATAAACATTAGGCCAATATGAGCATAAAACATCGATAATAATAGGCAAGTTTGGTATCGATAGTTTCGTCTATTTTTGGTCTATATGAAATGCCCACAGTCAAGGTCTTCGGTCTATCTATATTTAGTCAAGAGCCTTTCCAAAAACCCCTTCTCTGACCCAATTGTGAGGGGTTTGACTGATTGTAGTAAAATCGTG
>NC_088371.1:22326887-22334387 GCF_034508935.2 Berghia stephanieae
TCTACTTAATAATTCAGTGTATTGGCCTGAAGTCATATTTATATAAGTTTTTTTTCTCTGTCATTTACTGATTGAAAATCAAGTTTGCTCATTGCTACATTATTCTAATGTTCTCACAATGGCTGAGCTGTTCGTGGATCGCAATTCAGACTTGTCGAGCATCGATAAAGATGTGAGTCCCGTGAGGAATAAATTCAATTGGTCATGGCTAGAAGTTAAAGATGATAATGGTGATTATTTTTCTATGTCAAAAAAATTCCAGAGGCAGGAATATGACTTTGATGAAGTCATCTTTACCTATATGAATGACATGCTTATTTAGCATTCCTTCTACATCAAATTATGACAGTCATACTTCCAGACTTCCAGTAAGAAATAACACCCACTATTTTGATATATTGTATTTATCACTCTCCTCTCCAATGATGCCCTTATTTTTTAAAAAAATAATTGAATCTTCATTTTGTCGAAGAGTTTCAGTCAATTTTTATAGAGCTCATTTACAGGTCTAGTTAAGTGAGTTGGGTGGGGGGGGGGGGAGGGGTGTTGAAATGGAAATCGAAAGAAGAGTATTGGTTGGGGGAGGGGGGGCGGCGGAATGGATCGGTGTGTTTGTTAATCGATAACTGATTATTGTTACGTTCCAGGTGAAACCTATCGTTGATTGATTGACTCGTGGAGGCGTCAGGTAAGAACGCCAGGTATTTCGTGATAATGAACACCATACTCCCATACTTTGAAAAAACCCATGTTTAAAAATTTGGCCAGAAAACTCGTCCTTCAAATATCGATCGATTTAAATGACCCTCATCTTGGAAAAAAAAATAATAATAATAAATAAAAACCCTCAAACCTGGGACTTCGCGAAGGTTTGAGAGTTTTTACCAAGATGAGAGTCGTTTACATCGATCGATTTTTGAAGGACGAGTTTTCTGGCCAAATTTTTAAATATGGTTTTTTGCAGAATACGGCATTATACATACACCGCTCTTCGGTCTACCGTTCATTAGGTAATAACTGAGTAGGTTACATATTTGATTATGTATTGCTCTATTAATTTTATTGCATGTAAGTACTGTATTGTATTATAAATAGACATGAAATAGCGCTTTGTCCCGATAGGCTGGGTTTTATTTCGATCAAATGATGGAGTCTAAAAGAAACAAATAAATAAATTGATCCCGTATCGAAGGTGTCTGTGTGTATGTAGGAGGGGGGGGGGGGTATTAATTAAGGAATATAATGATGACGATGATGATGATGATGATGATGATGATGATGATGATGGTGGTGGTGGTGGTGACGATGATGGTGGTAGCGATGATGATGATGATGATGATGGTGGTGGTGGTGGTGGTGGAGGTGGTATTTAATTTGCCCCAAAACAGTCACTTTTGTTCACACTTAAAGTTTTGATATAAAATAATCTTGTATGCAAAAAATAAATAAATAAATAAATAAAAATAATTATAAAAAAAGAAAGAAAAAGTTATTTTAAATTTGTTGAGTGTGTATATTCGTAGACATCGTAAAGTTATAGGCTGACGTCAAAATGCCAGTCTTTTGCCACAAAAGAAAACAAATCGTGGGTTGTATTCAATAGTTCAACCAATGAAATAACTCGTTTCCATGAGCACTACTAACTACAACTTACTAGGCGGTGCAAAAACCAAATAATGACGTCAAAATGCCAGTCTTTTTGGGTTTCAGTGCCAGGCTTAACGATAGCTACGGTTTTAGTAATTTGTATTACATTTTCATATAATGTTCATCACTCTTTAAATACATGTACTAATATTACAGAAAAAGATGACTCCCCAAATGTTCTTACTAGTAGTTCATATAATTTTACTGCCTCTTCACCTTTACTAATAATTCCCAACCGTCATCTCTTTCCAAGTGGCAAATAACTGTATTTATATTGAATAATTGAACGAAAGGGGAGTTCAACTCTAATTGTGTAATAAAAGATGTTTTATTGATTTTGTATTAATAATTCATCGCATTGCCCGAGGCGTTGCCGACACTTCAAAGGATGAACTTGAAAACAGCTGCTGTCGATCACGATAGTCACGTCACGACAATAACCGCCACTGAAAAATTTACCCCTTTTACCACCACGGTTCGATTTTACTCCATCATTAATTATGTTATTTATAATATCTCTGTATTCACCAAGAGTGACGGTGACAGCAATGCAGTAAAAGCAGTGACTTCTTATATCAGTAGACAATGAGTAAAAGAAAAGAGAATTTAAAAATTAAACTAATTTTTAAAGATAGGACTTCCGTCACATAGGAATTCCGTGAAGAAATACAGAAATACGTCAGATGTCAACAGGAAAGAGAGCTAGAGGAAGACAAAGAATGGCATAATATCTAAATAAACTAAGATTGGCCAAATGTGACTTAAAAAGTAACACAGATTTCATGCGCACCGCAGAGGATCGTGATTCGTGGAGACAGCTGACCGGCAACGTGCTCAAGAGTACTAGCCATGATGGATGATGATGATGTCAACAGGAATCACCCATGCTGTCCAAAATTGAGCAAAGTGGGTGTTAATGATTTTGCCCTCCCTAAAAACGAAAGTGCCTGAAGCGGGGCTCGAAACCAGGATCTTCCATGTCACAGTGCAATGCCGTCCGCCCGCCCCCTCAAGTAACAAAAGGGGAGAAAAATCAATTTCGCTGTTAAAGGTTTGATACGACCTATGTTAACACAAAACACCTTCACCACCAACCGGCCTTACGCCACCACAATCGACATCACCACAGCCACCACACCATTAACACCGCCCCAAGCACCGCCAATGAGAATGACGAGGTGTTAAATCATTCACCTTTAGTAGAGCAGGTCTCTGGTTCGAATCTCGGTGGAAAGACTGAAATATCTTTTCACCATTCTGTCCACAGTCTTTGTTCAATACATTTCTATCGCAGAATGAATTTAAAAAGAAAGTATTGCTTTAAAATAAATAAATAAATAATTAACTTAAAAAAAACTGATTTGCGTTTTAATAAAATAAGTGGGTTGGACCAAACAGTTGATCATTCAACCGTCAATGCTTCTACCACTGCCACTGTCACCATCTTCATCATCACCACCACCGTGATCACCATCAGCACAACCACCACCACCACCATCATCACCATCACCACCACCATAATCACCAACGCCGCCACCACCACCACAACCATCACCACCACCACCAATAAGCCACATGTGATGTGTGTTTTTTTGGTTTTTTTTGGTTGACATTAACTGTCGGTCAAAAATTGACAATCAAACGTTCTGACCTGACAGCTTGAGTGTCCCTTTTTGACCATCCGCCCAGGTGTTGGACGATTTGATTTCGTTTGAAGTTTTAATGCCCTCTGTTATTTCACACATACTCTCTCTCTCTCTCTCTCTCTCTCTCTCTCTCTCTCTCTCTCTCTCTCTTTCTCTCTCTCTCTCCTCTCTCTCCTCCCTCTCTCTCTCTCTCTCTCTTCTCTCTCCTTCTCTCTCTCTCTCTCTCTCTCTCTTTCTCTCTCACTACTCTCACCTCATCTTTTCTAATATATTCTATATGATATATATTATATTATATTATTTTATAATTACTCAAATATATATATATATATATATATATATATATATATATATATATATATATATATATATATTAGTATAATAATTTTATTATATATATTATATATATATTATATATCCCCTTTTTAAAAAAAAGTATTTCTCGGCTACAAAGTTGTTTCAGCCGAGTCCTCCATATGATCCATGTATTTTATCCATATCTCCCTTCCCCAAAGTTGCTCTTGCTATAAATTAAAATAATGTTGTTATAAATGCAATAATGCCTAATTAACTCACTCAGCCCTAAGATCGGCTATATCCGTTGTTTACCCGGGTTATTTTTACTACTCCATGCTTATTTATTACATTTTTCTGAGACAAACTCGTAGTATCAAAGATATTGCTTTTAATTTTTACATGTTAATGGAAGTTGAATAAAACTATCTATACACATGTTCATTTTTTATACATTTTTTTTTTCCAATTTTGAAAATTTGCAAAAATCTCTAGGATTGAGTGAGTTAAGACGCCGACACAGCAGTCTCGTTCCCTCAGGGAGTCCAGTCGGCGGGTGGTTGGATGGGAGCATCACCCTTGAATCATATACCTATGATGTTCGCATAGGTGTACGATCCGATAGTGATGTCGTTTCTTCTTCTCTTTACTAGCCTATCCTGCTTCTTTGGTTTGTGATTGTATTTTGACAGGGAATTTTTTTTTCTGTAAATCTTCTGCCTGTTTGTTCTTGGTTATTTATAATTTAGCTTATGATATCTTTAGGTTATGATTTTGATTTACATTTGTACTATTTTTGTTAGATTGCTTGTTTTTTTGTTTCAGCGGTCTCTCATATAACCTCAATTGTGTTGGAAGAGACCTAAAGCAACAAACAAACAAAATGAAACAATGAGTCCAGTCGTGTCAGTGAACTTTTACACGTTTTCATTTATTATTTTTTTCTCCTTTGCCCCCTAAGTTTCCCAGTAGTAATAAAATGTCCCATCAAAGTGACAAATTGACTACATACACACACCCTCCATCCTATTTCCCTTTCTTTAAATAGTAAAATGTTTTTGGGTTGTCCAGTGCACGCTACAAAATGTCATTATGTTCGTCTTCAGATAATTGATGACAAATAGAAATGTACTCGTATGGTGTGAATTTGGGGTGTGTGTATTGGGGGGGGGGGGGGGGGGGGGAGGAGTTTGTTTACCAGAACCAGCCCATGGAGTCGGAGTTTATCCCAGTTTCTATAGCATGAAACGGACAACAGTAATTGAAATTGCTTGCTGTCCTTTGGATAGGACGCTAGTCTATCGCAATGTACTTCCCGCGAGATCATACAAACTCAGTTACCAATCACTCCTGAGTGGACGGGGGGGGGGGGGGGGGGGGGAGGGGGGTCAGAAAAAATCGCAATTGCACTCAGGATCGATCATGGACCCTTTGCATGTGAAGTGAGTACTCTATCAAGTGAGCTATTTAGAAGTCATGGGTTTTTGAAAATGACCAAATTTACCGTTTACAAAGCTAGTTGCATACCATTTTTCTCATTATTTATGTTATGGTAGGCCGTTCTTTTCTTATAATATTATGAGACAATAAATGCTTTCTACCCAGTCTATTGCAAATCTCAACTTTGCTTGTAGTAGGCGAATGCGATACAAATGAGTTGTTTGAGCTCTTCACCCAACAACTGTAAAGAAATATTTTCTCCAACATTTATTAAAACAAGTGCAATTTATATCACAATTCTTAGAAAGAGAAAGATTTATATATATATATATATATATATATATATATATATATATATATATATATATATATATATATATATATATATATATATATATACGACCGACGGTCGTGGTTTGCTGCACTGGAAGTAACTAATGACGATTTCTCCTTTCACGCTCGAGTGATTTTTCCGTCCGGTTCGCTCCTTCTCCAGAAAGTGAAAGATCGACCCCCTGCACATGATTGCCATTACAAACTGTCATAAAACATGAGGCGTGTGTAGCGCGGACCTGCTGTCTTTATGAGGTCGAGGTGATTTTTTTTTTTTTTGAAGGGGGGGGGTGGTGAAAGAAAAGAAAAGATTTTTACAACATTTTTCCTTATCATATGTTTTCTTATTAAACCAAAAAACAACAGGAAGAAGGAAAGTTATTGAAAAGGGGGGGGGGAGAGGAGAGAGGAGAGAGAGAGAGAGAGAGAGAGAGAGAGAGAGAGAGAGAGAGAGAGAGGGGCGGTGGGAATTGATAAACTTATGTAAAACGTTTTATTTTTTTAGACACATTCTTTATCCCATTAATGGTTTATTAAATTCAACACATACACTTTTGTCTTCCTGTTGCTATTTTTATTCACTGTCGCGGTTCAATGAACACTGAACAAACAAACAAACAAACGGGCGAATAATTTACATTTTAAATTTTGTAAATTGTTGTTGATTGAATGTTGAATGTCCTTTTACTTTTACCGCCTTTGACTTACTTGACTTATTGCCGATCGCATCCAATCCTAATCTTCGGACTGGGCACGCTTTGGCATCTTCTCTGATTTGTTGAGTGAGTTCTTTCCATTGATGACGGTCTGCTGCGATGGATCTCAGGTGTTCTAAATCCTTTTCGCATCTCAGTTCTTGTGTGTCATCTAGGCGCTTGAAGTCTTTATTTATCGTTGCGTATATATGCTTGTTGTGGGTCTGCCCTTGTGTTTGTTATGTCCGCTTGGTGTAGAAAATAACGCCATTGCCTTATTAGCTGGAATATTTCTGTCTCTCCTTAAGATATGTCCAAATAGTTTCCATCTTGTTTCCAAAATTTGAATCGATAGCGGTGTTTCTTCACATTTTATGTACAGCGATTTTGTTATTTATTTGGTTGGAAAGTGGATATTATTTAGAATTCTCCTGAGCTTGTCCGATGGAAGGCATCCAGCTTATCTTCTTCGCTTTTTGTTAGTGCCCATGTTCCACAGTTGTTAATAAGTATTGATTTTTTTAATCGCCTTTAGAGCATATAAAATTATATTTCTGCTCTCCACCCTCCCATTTCACTCCCACCCCCCACCCCCCCCCCCCCTCTCTCTCTCTCTCTCTCTCTCTCTCTCTTTCTCTCTTACTCTCCCTAATTCTCTTCTTCTATCACCTTTCTTTCAATCCTCTTTTCCCTCCATCTCAGCATCACCCTTGAATCATATACCTATGATGTTCGCATGGGTGTACGACCCGATAGTGATGTCGTTTCTTCTTCTCTTTACTAGCCTATCCTGCTTCTTTGGTTTGTGATTGTATTTTTGACAGGGATAATTTTTTTTCTGTAAATCTTCTGTCTGTTTGTTCTTGGTTATTTATAATTTAGCTTATGATATCTTTAGGTTATGATTTGATTTACATTAATTTGTACTATTTTTGTTAGATTGCTTGTTTTTTTGTTTCAGCGGTCTCTCATATAACCTCAATTGTGTTGGAAGAGACCTAAAGCAACAAACAAACAAACAAACAAAAAAAACAATCCCTTTCCCCCTCGCCCTCTTTCGCAACCTCACTCTTACCCCACTCTCTTTTCCCCTTAAAGAAATAAACGGCTGAGAGGAGGAGCGCATGCTTTGGAATGATGCGTTTTTCCACACAAAAGGAGAAACTTTGTATTGATAAATTCAAAACCAAACAAACAATTATTAAACCGCCCCTCCCCTAGAATAATAGACATGAATTTATTCTAAATATTATTCCGTTTTTATTTATTTATGATTTAAAGAAAAATTGTTTATTTGTCAAGCCCATTTATTAATTGATTCATAGAATATTCATTTATTATTAATTATGTCTTGGCACAATAACGACGTGGAGCCTGGGTCACTGGGATTTCTGTCTGACGCTCTGCCAACTGGGCCACGCAGAAGTCATCAGGTGAATTCTGTC
>NC_088371.1:22339387-22341887 GCF_034508935.2 Berghia stephanieae
CATTGCCATCCGGAAGTATAACGGACCAGCACACAAAACTGTGTGTATCCATGAACGTTTATAGTCAGGTTAATACAGTTCAGTGAGCATTACTCATAAACGCGGATGGCAAAAAAACAATAACAAAGACCTGAGTGACGTCATCTTCGAACTATCTATAGGCAGATTGTTGGGATTACGAGGATTTAATGGGACAGCGTGACTCAGTGGTACGGTCTTTGCTTCCTACCCGAAAAGGTACCGAGTTCGATCACCCGCCGCTGCGTTGTGTGGCCTTGAACAAGTCACCTCGCCCGAGCTCACTTTGCGGCGCTACTCTGCGGCTGACGCCTGGGTTATTCCAGTTTTCCCTTGGAATAGATCCTAAAGACAAATTTCCCTTTGGGGATGAATAAAGCGAATTTTATTTTATTTATTTATTTCAAAAGAGTGAGTGAGGATGGATGATCTGTATCCCAGCATATCTGATTTAGATTAGAAAATATGATGCCACGCACCACTCTAAAACCAGAAGATCAATAACACAAAGTATGTGTCAAGTCCTCCAGGAAGAGCAGTTTTACACTTCCAACGAGATTGGGACCAGTTTTTTAACTTTTACATCACACATTTGTTCCTTATTGGTGGTGTC
The DNA here is from genome assembly GCF_034508935.2 of Berghia stephanieae. Taxonomy (NCBI): domain Eukaryota; kingdom Metazoa; phylum Mollusca; class Gastropoda; order Nudibranchia; family Aeolidiidae; genus Berghia; species Berghia stephanieae. Next base: position 22,340,019 of record NC_088371.1, read on the forward strand.
ATTTTAATCCTTCTATGGGTAAAGTAAACGCTTTCTGGCAAAAATGAGACAAAAAGTGTTTTGTCAATATACCGGCTTTATCATATATGTGACCCCTCGTCTCAAAACGGTATTAAGTCGGGATGATTAAGATGCTGAAAATGGAATTTGTAGCCAGAAATATCATGCTTAATCTGAGTTTTTATGTTTTATAGAAGAGAAGGAATATCATATTTTACTGTGTTAAATTCCAACGTATCATATTTTTGACCAGTTTAACTATAATTTGGCGGGTGGTTGGATGGGAGCATCACCCTTGAATCATATACCTATGATGTTCGCATGGGTGTACGATCCGATAGTGATGTCGTTTCTTCTTCTCTTTACTAGCCTATCTGCTTCTTTGGTTGGATTGTTCTTTTGAGGTGATATTTTATCGTTCTTGGTAAATCTTTCTGGCCATGTTTGTCATATGGCTTTATCATTTCTGTGATGTCTCACTTTAGGTCATGATTTAGATGCTAACATTAATTTGTAGCTAGTATCATGCTTAAGCTGAGTTTTTTGTTTTTAGGGAGGACTATCATATATTATCTGTGTTAAATTCCAACGTATCAATATTGAACCAGTAAACTATAATTTGACTTTTTAGCATCTGGTCCAATCGGACATAATACCGTTTTTAGACGAGGGGTCAGATATTTATAGTCTTACATAGTGTTTTGTATATATCCCAAGATGTGATGAACATGGAGTCTTACATACAGTAAGTAGTACAGCAACGTGACGATGATGGATAGTAAGTGTGGATTACACGTGAAAGCCTTTGATTGAGTGTCCTCCCTTGGATTGTCAAACTAACTGTGTATCGGTGTCTTGTGTCATAATTTACTACTAGGCTAGAGTTGTAAGGCTTTTTGTATGTCTCTATAATTATTATTATTACAGTAGGTGGTATCAAGATGCGTTTACTTACAAGGCAAGGCCATCCCTTTTTATGGTTGCTCGCTTGTTTCCGTGATTATTTTTTTTAAAAAAGTAGTCCGACAGAGCCATCAGGTTCATGGAACCGGAGTTTATTTATCATCAACAGACACAATTCTTAGCTCTGAAGTAAGATATGAACATTCATTTATTGCTTTGGTTTGGATAAAATAGATATGGATGGACGGGATGCGTTTTTACGGGGGGGGGGGGGGGGGGGGGGGGGTCGTAAAACAACATATTATGCTCTGTCCTAAGGGGAATTTATGGACATATTCTCTTCTTGGGGAAGAATTGGGGGGGGGGGGGGGGGGGGGGGGGCGTGTGACTGCTCTGATCTGGAGTAAAATAAATATGAACATATTAGATGTTCTGCTAATGGGCAATAACTTTAGCAGACAAAATGCTTAGCTCAGAAATAAAATATGAACATATTTATTGCTCTGGTCTGGATAAAATAGTAATGGCTGGACCGAATGCTTTGTTCGGGGGTGTTAATCATGGACATGTTATGCTCTGGAAGAGGGGAGGGGGGGGGGGGGGGGATCGATGTAGCGGAATCAAGATTAATCGCTCTGGTTTGGATAAAAATACGACTGGACGAAGTGCTTTGCTTGGAGATAAAGCATGGACAGATTAAATGCTCTGTCTCAAGGCGAAATCATGAACACATTAAATGCTCAGTCCCTGGGGGGAAATCATGAACAGATTAAATTAAATGCTCTGTTCTGGAATAAAAAATATGAACAGATTGCATTTTCTGCTGAAGGGTAAAACACGAGAAGACAAAATGCTCAGAGCTCAGAAGTAAAATCTGAAAGAGATTAATGGCTCTGGTCTGGATACGAAAGATGGATGGACAAAAAGCTTCGTTCTGGGGGTAAAACATGAACAGATTAAATGCTG
>NC_088371.1:22346887-22364387 GCF_034508935.2 Berghia stephanieae
TTTCTAGCCAGCAGAGGCAGTGTAGTTCTGAATGAAATTCAAAGGACTGCAAATTGTTTAATTATGGGAAACAAGCAAATTGGAGGTTCCCATGATGTCGACTACGGGATTGAGGGGTCAGGAGGTCCCCAAAGAGATCGTAGCTGGTCGTTCCACGCACCTCCTACGCGTCGCAAGTCGATGGCCGGCGGCGGCAAACATACCAGCAGTGGCACGTCGGCTGATGGTCCGGAATCGGGGACTTCTTCGGCAATGCGTGAAAGGAGCTCTTCTTTGTCGGAGGGGATAGTGAGGCCGTGGAGGAAAGGGGGAGGTAATCGAGTATATGCCGACTCAAAGATTTCCAATAGAGGTGATGATGACGTAATCTGGACACTTCGAGGCGACGTGACCCAGCAGCACGATATCAGAAGAACAAAGGAGCCAGGAGATGTGGATGATGTTTCGGATTTTGAGAACTACCAGCCATTCCAGAAAAGGACTTTGGCTCGGGAAGAGATGCCGTCCGACGAGTCTAGAATTTGGATAAAAAATGAAGATTTCTTTAATTCTGGTGGTGGTGGTGGTGGTGGTGTTCACAGAGGTGTGAGGAGAGAAGGCGATGGTAAGGAAAGTAAGTCGGCGAGAAGCAGTTTTAATGCTAAGAAGAAATTGACTAAACAAAATAGTGTTGGAGATGAAAGCAGTAATATTTCCAATTCTAGTCGAAAAGGTGTTGAAGATTCAAAGCGAAAGGACAAAGAAAATCAGAGAGAAGATAGTCCGGTAGTTATTCATGAGCTAGACGATTCTCCTAAACACTACACAGGACGGTCGAGTCAAAGGGAAACTGTAGCAAAAGTAGCGTCTGATGTTGCTGCCCCATGTCCTGTAGATGGTGAATCACCTGTTAAAGATAATGAACCTTTATCCTTACAACACTACAGCAAGGAGACACTCCAACAAAGGCAGCATAAACATAATACTACGAGTAAAAACGATGATCACACGAACTCCTCTTTTACTTCTCTACAACCATCTAATCGTGAAATTGAAATTTCACCATACAGTGAAAATGCGAGTATTAAATTTGACACTCGGTCTCGTTTTAATTCTTCACGGCGAAACTTCACGAATTCCAAACAAGAAAGTAAAGACGATACCGTCACCCTCGCTGCTTCAAATTCCAGAGCTCCTGTTACAACCGGGGAAACGATATTCGTTGGAAATCCACTAGTAAGTAGAGGAATGAAATCTCAAAATTTTGAGCATGAAAAACTTAAAATATCCTCTGTGACATTATCAGTAACTAGTTCATCACCATTCTCAAATAGCGTTCCATCCACACCAATATCCAAACCGCATATTACGTCCCAAAGTACTTCATCTCCTAATACTCCATCATCTTATAAAGAAAGTCAAAGTGGGAGTATGACTTTGGAAAAAGGAAGGAGTTTAATCTTCCAAGAGGGAAGTGTGGTTGTTAGAAGGAGACAAAATTCCTCAAATAAAAATCCGGACGGTAAGTTCAAACGCCGTAGTCTCGACTTGTGCAGTTTGAGTAGCACCGGTACAAATTATGGCAGTAACAGCAACGGTGATTTTTCAGCCTCCTCATCAAATTCCAAAGTATCTAGACAACCTATTCTTGAGGAGACTTCTCACCTCAGCCACAGCACAACAGCCCTAGATTCCTGTCACGAGTCAGTGCAATCATTATCAGCCACAATCATGCCAGCGGCAACAGGAAACAATGCTAAATCTTCACCAAATAACACACAAAGTCTTGGTACTGCAACTGCAACAGCACCTTTTAACATCGCTTCTTTAAGCACTAGTCATAATAATAGTAATAATATTGTTACAAATACTCAACAAGAGACAACAACCATCATTTCGCCCATTTCACCAACCTCCCCTACCGATAACATCCAATTTCATTCCAACAATATCGCCAATACATCGATCACAGCTACCACCGACTCTGGTTACAATACGGGTACCAGTGGTGCTTCATTCGACCACTCTTGCAACATCTCCACAACATCTCCTATCACTGTACATAATTTTAACTGGTCAAGGAGATCTCATCGCCATCCGTCATGCAGTCATGCCCCACAAGCAATGCAAAGAAACTCATATATCAACAATACTCCTCTTGACAACTCGCATGAAGACAATAGTGCGACTATTTTAGCAGGTCAAAGTTTAGCTAGAGATAACGTCAAGCAATTTAACGATCCGGTATCCCAATCATCCACCACCTGCTGCCAAGTCACTAGTAACATTGCGCCATATTTGGGTGATAATAGTCACCGTGCAACAGCAGCCGAGTGTAAAGAGGCGGTTCCGAACAAACAAGATAATTATTCTCCGATTTCTCAATCAGTGGATAAAGACCCGTGTCACCAGAACATTCCTTCTCTATATTCTCAGTCCCGTGCCAAAGTGGTGGGGACGGTGGGTCACATTCCAGCGGGAAATTATTTGCAGATTAATGACCTCTCGTTCACACCTTCTACTTATGGAAAAGATAGTGGCATCGTCGATGATGATGATGACGGTATTGTTATTTCTAGCATTCCTGGATGTGAAATATTTGAAGTTTGTTGTGATGATAACAGGGACAACGATAATGACGATGATGACGAGGTTGGTGAAATGGAAATATTTGGAAGAAGACCAGAAAATACAATTACGTTAAAAGGGGTTGAAAGTGAATTATATTCGTCTCATAAGGGTAGTTTTCAGGCTCAACGAGACTCGGAAAATAAGAGGGGTAATTTACAAAATGACTTTTATAACCAGGAAAGGGACGATGGAAAAAGTAGCATAGCTAAAACAACAAACTCAACATCTGCTTCACTTATTCAAAATGTCACGGAGAGCGTACGAAGGGGTACAACGACAGATAGAGACAGGACTATGTTAGATGAAAGCTACATTTTAAGTGGCGATGGTAGCCGTAACAGTAATAATAGTAATGGGGGTGGCTGTGGTAATTACGTGACTCCGGGGCTATCGGCTTGCCACGAGAACAAGGTTTCGGAGTTAGAAAAACTGAGTCAGGCACGCGATAATGGTGGGGACGATGAAAATAATCAAGCTAATGATGTCGGCGATGATAATGTTGCTGGTCGTGGTAAGAGCATACGCGTGGCGGCAATGACAGCGGTCAGTAACATTGTTAGAGATGGAAATTGTTATCATGATGTAAACAACGCAACATTGGCGACATCGCCTACGTCATCCGTATACGGTGTTGAGTTATGCGACGATCGGTACTACGGTCGTGATACGCAACCTCCTAGTGGAGTAGCGAGTGTGGGACCGCCGGATGGTGGGGGCTGCGGCGAGTTGTCTGCTGTCCTCATCCCACCGTTGTCGACGACGAGGGCAGTGACAGGGGAGGAAACTGCTAGTCCAACTCACTTGATGGGGACGACGTACCCTGAGGATAATTTGGCGATGGCTGGTGGTGGTAGTGGTGGCGGTAGAACGAATACGACGACGGCAATGTTGATGAAAGTAGTCGGAGAAGAGGATACGCCACCCCCTGTCGCCACAGCAAATTACAGACAGGTTGACAGAAGGGATGGAAATAGGACTCAATTTAGTAATTGTAATAACAATAATAATAATGATCATAACAGTGGTGATAACGTAACAAGTAGTAGTATCGGATTAAAACCCTATAGTTCAAATGTGGATGCTGTAAGCTCTTCCCGTGGATGTAATGAACAGATTAATGTTCGTGTGACTCTCAATAAGAACTATGATAATTCTTTTAACGCCCAGGGCTCTCAAAGGATTAACGAATCTGTCGCGAGTTCGGAAAATAGGAAAAACTATAATAAGGTGAGAGAAGAGAGTGTGGATAGTGGTGTTGGTCACAGTACTAGAAATAGTGACAGCAATAGGGGGGACGGCTACTATCTTGTTGATAATAAGGTTGTTGATTCTGCTGCTGCTACCTCTGTTGTCGCGCCGGACGTGAATGTGAATTCTTCGGCGGTAGCTGGTGACAGGTGTGGTAATACTCGTGATAGATTGGGTATTGATGGACGAGGGAAGGAGGCAGTACCAACTGTATTAACTAACACTGTCCAGTCTAGTTCAAATAATGCAAAAGTAGGAATAAGAGTAGAAGGCGGAGCAGAGAAGCAGAGCAAGAAGAAGGGAGATAAACGAAAAGATAAAGAGAAAGGGAAAGATAAAGATAAAAAGGGAGATAAAGATGCGGTGGTCGTGACTACGGCAGTGGCTGAAGAGGATCGCAGTAAATCCAAAAATTATGACCAGGACATTACATCAACGACTCCGTCTCATTCTACATCATCATCACCACCATCATCATCCACTAAATCAAAACTAAAATCAAAATTTTTACCCTCATCGGGGCGTGATGGCAAAGAGAAAGAGAAAGACAAGAAAAGTAAAATGAATAAGAAAAAGAAAAAGGAAAGCGGCGATGATGGAAAATTAGGGAAGAAGGAAGAAGGAAAAGAAGAAAATGGAAATAAAGGCAAAATTGTTAATATCGATTCCCCGCAATCATCATCAACCTCTTCGTCATTACCGCCGTCATCTAGTTTATCGCCTAGTCTGAAAAGATTGAAAGGAAAGAGTAGCAAGGACATTTCAACGAAAGAATGCGATAAAGAGAAAATCGATAACCCTGTCTCCCCGACGGCAAAAGAAAAACATAAAGATAAAAATAAAAGTAGTAAAGAAGACGTCATTAAGCTCAGTCGGCAACAGAATCAACAGTCTTCGGTTTCATCGTCCTCGTCAATTCCAATTTCTTCCTCTTCTTCAATGTCGCCCAATTCTAAAAGAAACGTCGATAGTAATAAGGGCCTTCAGAAACCCAACCTAGCTGTTGAAAATTATAGCCCGGTTTATGGAATATCCCGTAATGATACTAATATGTCTACGGATGATATCACTACACAGTCGAGGGACGCCAGTAACACTGACAAATCTAGTGCGAAAAATTCACCAAGGAAATCCGTTGACCACACTGATAATGAGAGTAAAACCTCAGACACCAACAAAAGTAAAAAGCTTGACACTATTACCGAGAGGTATTCCATTGAAGTAGCAAATCCAAGTTACACAACGGACAGTCTGGAACGAGAATCTTCCCCGTCATCAACCCTGTCATCTGCCTCCAAGTTGCGCCAAGTCTCGCGCGCACTTTTTGGTGGGAAGCTTCATGCGCCTTGGAGTTCTTTCAAAAAAGGCATCGGAAGCGGTGGAGGCAGTAATGTCAATAGCAATAGTGTAACCAGCAACACCAATACGACTGCTAGTGTGAAAAGTGCAAAAACATACAGAAGTAACAGTAGAATATCTTCTTTTACCACACCGAGAAAGAAGAAGATAATCATTAAGCCGAAAACAAATTTGAATAAAGAACTTAGCTCCTCAGAAGGATCAATTGGTGAGATTAGTAGAAGGAGAGGGGCTGCATCTCAGTATAGAGATTTGTCCTTGTCAGAGAATAGTCTGCTGGATACCATGGACGACGACTGGCCTTCTCCCAATCAACTACCACAACCGTCAGAATCTTTCGCGGAGCAGGTCTCCAAAATCCACACGCAAGGTGAACTTTCGTTATCTCTTTCGTGCCACGGTGATTCGACTTATTCATACCCTTTGGACGTTGCAAAGTCTTATTCTACTGCAGTCTTTCAAACCCCGTCACCAGATTTAGACAACATGGATGGTAATGACGATGATAGTGGAGGCAGATTCTATGGGGTAAGAGCTGGATCCAACACGCCAGAGATTGTTCGGAAAAGTCCACCGGACCAGAAAGGAATTCTGGATCGTAGCGTCAGCATGGAGAGTCTCTCTCGTTTACCTGATTATAATACAATGTTTGATGATGTAAAGGAGAAGGATGTGGATGGAGATAGGCTGAACGCAAATAGTATTCGGAACGAAGGGCGTAAAGACGGCGTTAGGAATTTTGATTTTGAAAGTTTAAAGCTAGGAGATGGGATGAGGCCGAGGACAAATTCTTTAACGTCTTTAGAAGTTGGTACAAGTCGAACTCGAGCTAAGATTGCTATGGGAATGACTAGTGCTAGACTTAGACGCTCCTACGCTAGTCCGGTGAAAGAGAACTACAGTCAACCCATCGTTTCTGATGTGTATGCTCGGGCAGAAAGACGTCCCGGTGACGACACACGAAACAACGCGTCGCCTTTGCCCGCCGCGAATCAAACTGACATTGTGGCCACCTCCGGTCTTACTTATTCTTCGCCTCCACCCCAACCAGCTATCGGATTGAGTTCGTCCTCAGCAGATGTCATTTCCCCAGCACATCGTGAACTTATCTCGAGAGCTTTACAACCCACCAACTCCACCCAACGAAATGTTGAGAGGTCAACTAGTCCACTTTCATCCTTGCCACAGTTATCATCTTCTCAACAACAACAACAACAACATCAACAAAAACAACAGCAACAACAACAACGATACCCACAGCGATCGCATTCATATCGTGCAATGCCTCAAACTCAAAGCATTGATATCCCGCAGCGACGGGCCTCGATCGCAGCCCCGCCCACTTTCCTCTCAGAATCCCGCTCATTCCAAGAAAGACCAGGGCCAAACTTCAATCGCTATCCCAGTAATTTCAATGAGTTTGAATATTCGAGAAGTTACGATGCATCTGCATCTGTAGACTATTTCCACAACCGTCATCTCCAGCGCCCTTTCAACCAACGACAGCCTCCTCACCCACGACTCAAACACGCGCATAGTATGGACTTACCTCGTCCAACATTTTTCGCAGACAACATTCACCAACGACAGCAATATCACCAATACTATGACGATAATGTTGATCAAAGATATCACCACCAACACCGTCAACAACAACGACCACCACAACAAAACTACTCACCAATATCATCATTTTACCCGCAAAACCAACCCTATCATTATGGTGGCCAACCAGATAACTCACCATACTTACTACAACAACCTCGATCCTCTCCCCTCTCAACTAAAAACATACCACGACAAAGACATTCTCTGGACAGCAGCCAAAGGTACTTATCTCAGCCATTTAATCTAAATCCCAGTTACCCTTATATATCCCGCTATAGTGATGATAATATAAATATTCAAAACACACATCAACAGGACTATGCTCATCAAGAAAAATATGACGATCACATATATAACGATCGTCATTATTTCCCAACCCACCAACCCATGTTTGTACAAGAAATACCCAAACCCAACACAGAAAACAACGTTAGCAGTATCTCTAGATACAGCGTATCACCTTTGTCATCATCGTCTTTATCTAGTCAACATCGGCAACACCATCACTTGTTCGTCACGTCCCTACATGCTCCGATGTCCCGGGCAAGCGTCAACTTAGCGCCTCTACCAGAAGAGACAAACTCTAGAAGCGGAAGAGGCTCAACATCCTCTTTAGACTCCAACACATTATCTCTAAATTCCTCATCCCAAAGCAATAGCAACAAGAACAGCAATGAAAATACTCCCCAACAGCAACAACATCGATATCGAATTATACCAAATTATAAACACCCAATAAATAATCAGGCAACCCGCTCAAGTTTTTACCCCGCGTCATCTGCACCCACGCAACAAAATAATAGTTTCGAAAAGAGCAACATCTACCTCAACCAGCAGCAGCAATTTTTCCACCCGTCTTTCCAAATCCTCAAACAGCAAAGAAGCAATTCAGTTTCTTGTCTTCCTGCTTCGGATTACCAACGAAAATCGTTGCTGTATGATCACGAAAGCCAGTTTTCGCCACTGTCTCCCGCTAATCCAATGGGAAGTCAAAAAAGATGGGGAAGTGAAAATTTAGCGCAGTTTCAGATGCAGAAAGAGCAACAACAACAACAGCATCATCAAGGATTTTCGTATAGCTCCCCTAATTCGAGAGCAGCGAATGAAACTCGGATCAGTCAATTGGGAAGCAGTAGTAAAAGTAGTAGTGTTGGAAGCAGTATTGGACAACTTCAGTTTTACAACGACGGTAGCGACACTGGTGGTTTTTTCATTCCTGCAAGAACTGCTACGACTGTCGCAAATATCGTTACTGCCGATTCTGGTTGTGTTGATACTGATAGGGGTGACACTGGAGTCGATACTTGTTTTGTGTCTGGTCTTGATTTTTCACCCGTTGATGACGGGTTTGGTGGAACCCTCGAGTTCCATGCTCTTTTCCAGCAACGACGTCTACAACCATGGGATCGTGCCTGGAGCTATAGCGTGACTTCCTTGTTGGACGCATCAACTTCTGCAGGAATCGAAGTTGGTCGAGAAGGGGATCTGAGTCAGGGTCAAGGTCAAATACGGAATACTGGTGGATTTGTTGTTGATGATGAATGCCGTGATGTTTTAATGATACCAGCGGGTAAGTTTCGTCGGATGATAAATTACATCATTATTTATTTTGTTTTTAATACACGTTAACAACATGTAAACAAATGCACATCCTATTGCGTAATTGATGAAGTAATTTGAAGAGGTTTGACTATCGCAGCTCCCAGCTTCGTTTGTTATTTCCTATGTGCACATTTTTGAAGATCTGATTACGGAAAAGCAATTTATGACTAATGTTATTTACATTGTTGTAATAGAGAACATTTTGCATTGGCTTAAGATGATTTTCATCTGATCAATGAGAACCATCACAATATGGGTTATCAGACGAAACAATCGTATATTTGAAAATAACATCTTGTGACCAACTAAGCTTTTTAGCCAAATTTTCTAATCCATTTTGAGAAACATGTCTTCGTATTTGTTCTATATCTCTATCTATCTATCTATCTATCTATCTATCTATCTATCTATCTATCTATCTATCTTCCTTCCAATCATCTATCTATCTATCGCGCACATACACACTATCTATGTCTCTGTTTCTCTCTCTCTCTCTCTCTCTCTCTCTCTCTCTCTCTCTCTCTCTCTCTCTCATATTTCAATTCTTTACTTGCATTCACTCAAGGTTCAAATTCAATGTTTACAACGAATACGCCAAAAGTATCATAATCACAGTATCTATGCTTTCTTTTAAACGTGAAATTCCCTCCATATGTCGGAGATTGGCAGCCCTGTGTACCGTCATTAGTAATGGAAATCTTAACGAGTAAAAATCGTTGACCGAGTACACACACACACTTCTGCTATTTGACTTGCGGCCCCGTTTTGTTTCATTTTCTCATTAAATCTCACTTTTTGCACGCTGTGATGTAAGGACCGTACGCTGTACTGTAACCATAACCTCTTGACCCCAACCTGCTGGTGTGTCAACACAGCAGCATTTTACTTGTGTGTACACATTCGATTTTATTTAAGGCCATTTCCTCATTTTCATTCTGGTAATGTTTTCCCTTTCGAAAGATTTTACGTTACAGACATGTATTCACGTCATGTGTCGCCTCTCGTACTGTTCTTATCTATATCTTTGCTTTGGCATCATTTATTCTTATCACGACCACCACCGCCGAAGTCATCATCACCATCATCATCATCATCGTCCTCGTCGTATCGTCATCATGATCATCGTCATTCGCGTAGACTCAATACTTCTCTATTCAGATTAATTTCTTTTTTATCCCACCTTTTTTCACATCAGATTCCATTAAAACTCCTGACAACCGTCATTCCTTAGACGACAAACACACACACCCAGAGAGAGAGAGAGAGAGAGAGAGAGAGAGAGAGAGAGAGAGAGAGAGAGAGAGAGAGAGAGAGAGAGAGAGAGAGAGAATGCACCAAATCCCAGATCTATTCATCAGTTGTTTCCCCTGTTTGTTTAAGGTTTTAACGATTTTTACCTCATTATATCAGAGTTACCGGTCTTCCGTCTATTCCCCGAAGGTTTTCATGTCTTTTTTTTCTCTCTCAATTGATGAATTTGTGCAGCCAGTGAATTGAACGGAAAGACTCCAAAAATCTATTAAAATTGAAGGGAAGCAATATTCATTTTGATGTTAGGCTGGTTTTGTTCTGATTTGTCCGTCGCTCTCTCTCTCTCTCTCTCTCTCTCTCTCTCTCTCTCTCTCTCTATATATATATATATATATATATATATATATATATATATATATATATATATATATATAATCCATTATTCAAGCTATCTATCTCTCTTTTTCCTCATTGCTGGCTAGTCTCTTACTAGAACTGGGCGCTGGTCATCACAAGGCTACGTACATACTGTACTCTTAATAATTGTCTTAGCTGGGGGAATTAGGGACACAAAACCCCCGAATTGTGCAAATTAGTGATGAAAGCATGATTTTTTTATGAAAAAAAGTTCGTGCTCTAAGGTTTAAATTGTGATATAGAACCACTTTCTCATTACTCCAAGAGCTGAGATATCAGCAATTTAAATCGTGTAAAAATTCACAGTGGTGATGAAACTTGCCGCCTTCACAACGACATTTTGCTTTGGTGTCAAAAGGTCACATACTACGTCATCGGTACCGAGTACACAGTTGCTTAAATCGAAATTAGAAGTATAACTAAAATTTATTCATAACATACAACTTATCAAATTCATTCATTTACCAAGAGAGTAAAATAATTTTCAAAAGTATTTGTTTTTAATCCAAAAGTATATCAATTTGGTTATTTCAAATTTTACCGGCATTGGAACGCGGAACATGAGATTGTTGTGAAATCGAAATCAAAGTTTTGGTGGTCGAATACGAATACGAAAAAACCCCAAAAAACAAATGATTTTTTCCCTCTCATATCTTTTGTATATTCCGATAACTTTCAAAGAGTATAATTTTTTATTTTCTTAATGTCATGTTAAATTAGAAATATTAATAGACTCCCGCTCATGTGAAGATATCTATAAACAATGAATCGCATTCTGTGGTTGCTAGTTGTGTCGTCTGCTTTCGGGTCGGCGAGGTCACGAAACGGTGTCTACTTGAACTCTGTCGCCTTTTACCCACCTCATAATAATAATAATAATAATAATAATAATAATAATAATAATAATAATAATAATAATAATAATAATAATATAATAATAATAATAATAATAATAATTAAATAATAATAATAATAATAATAATAATTTAATAATAATAATAATAATAATAATAATAATTATAATAATAATAATAATAATAATAATAATAATAATAATAATAATAATAATAATAATAATGATGATGATGATGATGATGATGATGATGATCATCATCATCGTCATCATCATTAGCAGCATACCGAGCACCTAGATATCGCTTAAGCATCAATGTTATGTGTCACACTAATTCAATACAGTTATGTTATTATTGTGGTTTGCGTAATAATATGGTTCAAATCAAATTTCAGGTTGAAAATGTCCGTATCGTCATCTTCTTTAACATGACCGTCATGAACCGCCTCAACCCCATCACCAACAATCCCGTGATCAAGTCACTTAACCCATTAAATCATGGCATTGACAATGTACTAAATCTTGTACTAACTACTGACAATTATATAATGGCAAAGTGCAGTATTGAGGTGGATTGGTCAAAATGATTAAATTGTCAAGAGGTTAAAAAAATAGAAATTAGAATGCCCAGCTCTGTCAAAGCGGAAATATTGTGGCCAATGGTACGTGACTTTTGTAGCGTAGCGTTCTTATGGTGTTAAGACTTTTAACGGATTATGCAAATGATAGTGACAAGCTAGATTTGTCTGTTGAAGACCGCTCTGAGGATACACTGGAGGTCCTGAAGCAAAATGATACCAAATGGCACAAATTCTGTCGCTCTTGATATACGGCCACAAAAAATCAGAAGGCTCGCTGTGAAAAATGAGAAATAACAAGAAAACTTGTTAAATTATCCCGATCTAGACAATCTCTCATCATCCCACTGTCCAAGGAGACAGAATATGCGTTTTCCCTCAGATGACGTTACCATAAGAAATAGGACACATTGTATGCTTCGCAACAATAAGATGAAGCTTCCCTCCATTCAATAATGACAAAAGACATGAACGAAAATATCCGCGTGGCTGCAGAAATTATAAACGATGTCCAGATTCTCTCCATATTCTCAAATGCCGATTTGATTGCGCAGGGAGTTCATTATCAGAAGATTTGTCATGTCCGTTTTATGAACATCAAAAAATGCTGAATATTACTAAAACAAAGTTCTAGTTTTGCTTTTGCTGAAATTGTTTCTTCTTCTTCTTCCTCTTCCGCTTCAATCGGAAACGTCCTCGTGGAAGGCTTAGCAGCAGCATAATCAATTGTTTTTACTGGGAGTTATCCTAATTGTTCCTAAGTCGTATAGTTGAGGGCAGAAACGAGTGAAGAGGGTAGTCAACTCTAGATTGTGGCAACATACATTTGCCAGGTTTCGTCTTGTTCTGTTGGAGGCCGTGTAATGACACCTGACCTGGTTTTTCTGACCTTTGTAAAATACATTTAGTTTATTCTTCTCTCTCCTTTCCTTCAATGGTTTCAAATGGGGTGTCATATATGACTTTAATTTGGTTGAGGATTTTGTTGAACGAATTTTACAACTTTTTTGATTGATTCTATTTACCTAATTTCGGAGGTGTGATCGGGATCCCATACCTTACCGCTTTACTCGAGTGTTGGTCTAACATAAACTTTATCACATTTCTCTTTTATGATTACTTTGTAGCAGAAGAGGTTTCGTCTCAAGAATCCCAGGGTGGAGTTTGCCTTCCTGTATATGTTTGCAATGTGGTCTTTCCAGGTCAGGCGATTGTTTATCGTTACTCCGAGATATTTTGCTTTGGTGACGTCTTCTAGTGTGTTGTTGTGTATTGTGTATTATCTTTCTTTAATTGGTAATTTTCTGGAATCAAGGTCCCGATGAAGAATTTCTGAGTCTTTCTTATGCTCTGTACAAAAGGCTATCATCCGCAAATAGTCTCAGTCCTAGCGGCAATCTTTCAGGCAAATCATTGATGTAGATAAGGAACAAGAGGGGACCCAGTACGGTATCTAGGGACACACCTATAGTACTGGAGCTGAGTCTGACATTGCTCTTTCAGTTGTTTACGATTAGTGAGAAAATCCATTATCCAGTCGTGTGTGTTACTCTTGATTCCATATCTCCTCAGTTTAATAGCCAGAGTATGGTAATTGACTTTATCAAATGATTTGCTAAAGTCTAATAATATAGCATCTGTTTGGAGTTGTTTATTCATGTTTTCTGTTAGGTTGTTGCAAGTTGTTATTCGTTGTGTTTCACAAAAGCGCTCCTTTCTGGAGCCATGCTATATATAAAACATTCAAGTATAGAACAGAGCAAAGAGAGAAAAAAAAAAAAAGAGAGAGAGAGAGAGAGAGAGAGAGAGAGAGAGATAGAGAGAGAGAGAGAGAGAGAGAGAGAGAGAGAGAAGAGAGAGAGAGAGAGAGAGAGAGAGAGAGAGAGAGAACGAGTCCATAAATTGTCAGAATTCATCAAGATGTATAGCAAAGAATGCAGTGAAAGTTGCACCCAGTCGTATGTTCACCCAATCAGGTTCAGAACAGACTCCAGTCGGTCCTACCAGGCCTCGACAGCTAACCTCAGGAAAGGAAACATTTTTAGCCTTCAATAAGACAACATATAGTTCTTGAACACACTGCCATGGGAAAAGTTTGACAACGAGGCTTATCTTGCGCCGTTAAAATAATCCAAAGAGATCAAAATAAACTAGAAAAGGCTGCTGTTGAATTCTCTCAAGCCTCCCAAGAAAATTGTGTTCCATAGTCATTTGTCTAATAAATATGATTTTTGATGGATCCTAATCATCTAAAAACGTTAATATACGTCACCAAGAAAGTCTTTCATTTTCGAAATTAATAGTTACCAACATCACCATAATCATTACCACTATCACCACCACCACCTCATCATCACCATACTCATCATTATCATCGTCATCATCATCATCATCATCATCATCATCATCATCATCATCATCATCATCATCTTCATCATCACCGCTACCACGATCACCACCACCTCATCCTCATCCCCACCACCATCATCATCATCATCATCATCATCATCATCATAATCACTACCACTACCACCACCACCACCACAACATCATCCTGATCATCATCTTCGTCATCATCATCATCAACATCATCATCATCATCATCACTACCAAGATCACAACCACCACCACCTCATCAACATCATCATCATCATCACCATCATCACTACTATTATCACCACAATTACCTCATCATCATCATTCTTATCACCAACATCGCTTCCTCCATCATCTTCACCACGATGACGACCAACACAACACAATAAAAACTAATACCAGCACCATCTCCTCCTCTCCCACCACCCCCCCCCCCCCCCCCCTTCCAGTCCTCATAAAAAAGCTATACTACCGGCCCATACGGTCCTATATCACATATAGGCACATTTTTAACAATGATAATTATTAAAGCCAAAATAATCAACCGCTTACACGGGTTAAAAATAATATCTTTTTAAAGCGCCGAATTGTCAACAAATATTTCATGGATTACGCCCCTTTGTTTTAATATAGCTCATATAGGCGGATTTTCATCTCCCTATTTTGCACTGTTAGAGGAATTTCTCAATGTGGTTCTATATCAACATCGATTGATAGTGGTCTCAAGTTACTCTGTACCAAATTTGGTGCTTTCATCACTAATTTGCACAATTTTACCCTAATTCCCCTAGCTATCTGACAACCGGGCGCACGAGAACCGATACATTTTAACGGCCAGGTACTCATTTTACTCCTGAGTACGGTGAGAAATGTGAGTAAAGAGCTTGTTCCAAGGACTGAACTATGCGCCGTGCGAGGCTCGAAAACAGGACCTTCCTATCCGAAAACGAGTGTCATCATACCACAAGACCACGCTCTAGGATCTTCTCGGTTTCAATCCCTGATGTCTGTGTAAGATACACGAAAATATATTAGAGTTACTTCTGTTACTTTCCATATTCCGAGAAGACACAAAGAAATATCGCCGTTTGTTTTTTCCTGATCTGCGAGCAGAGTTCACTCTATCATTTTTCTGCCCCATGTCGACAAAAAGAGAAAACACACTCCAAAAAAAACCCCCCAAAAACCTTTATTATTTTTGGCCTTAAATATCGATTAATTAAAATGGAGGACCCAAAATATTTCGAAAGTCCTCAAACTTGAGACTTGACATTACCCTGTACAAGTTAAGACTCATCTTACTTCTTCGATATTTTCTGTTGAAAGAAATACTGGCCAAAATGTTTAAAAACCATTTTGTCAGTTTACGTCAATATCGTGAGGAACGATTTTCATCACCGATACATGACTTGCAATCATATTGCATAAGTCTTGGTACCCACCATAGAGAATATACAGGACCTCCTAGTCTGTGGTACCCACTCTCCAACAAAATCAATACATCACTACTACCAACATTACTTTTCCTCGATCACTATCATAACCACCACCACCACCTACAACACCAACTCCTTTACCACCACCAATATTACTATGTACTACCACAACCGCCAACACCACCGCTAACAAAACCAACAACAACACAAACACTTCAACCACCGTTTGCTCTACTACCACAATAAATGCCACCACGACCACAACCGCCAACACCATTGTCAACAAAATCAACAACAACACAAACACCCCAACCACCACCTCTACCACCTCAATCACCGCCGCCATCACAATCACAACTGCGACTACCATTATTACTACCACGGTAGCCACCACCACCACTACCATTACCCAGACTTGCCTACGAATACGACTATTTCGTAAAACTACGAATTTTCGAGTCCTAAATTGACAATTAAATAAATATCTTTAATTCAATAAACTTCTTGAAAACGAAGTTCTGTTGCCAAAGGTAGTATATAAAGTAGTTTAAAGCATAATTTAATGTATTTAAACACAAATGTGACCCCTCGTCTCAAAACGGTATTCAGTCGGGATGATTAAGATCCTTAAAATAGAATTTGTAGCCAGAAATATCATGCTTAAGTTGAGTTTATATGCTTTATAGAGGAGAAGGAATATCATATTTTACTGTGCTAAATACCAACGTTTCATATTTTTGACCAGTTTAACTATAATTTGACTTTTTATCATCTGGTCTATCCCGACATAATACCGTTTTGAGACGAGGAGTCACAAATTTGTACAAAAAAAAAAAAAAAAGTGGTTATAGTGTCTACGGTCAGGCTATTATCACCGTACGGTGAAAATAGCATTCCAGACTATTTTCACCGTACGGTGAAAATAGCAGCTTCCTTTATTATTACCCCTGAAAACTACGGATTTTTCCATTTTAAAGTAGGCAGGTCTGTATTACCCTTACCACTTACCACTATTACCTCTACCATCGTGATACGGTTCCTAATCTACCAAAGTATTTTATCTCGACCAGCAGCAGCAGCAGCAGCAGTCACAGTGGGTCGATTCCTCGAAGCCGTCCAATCACAAATCACATAGACGTCGTATTAGTTACCAAGGAAATTGATCTCCACCAATTTATAAATTATACACACACACACACACACGCGCACACACATAATATATATATATATATATATATATATATATATATATATATATATATATATATATATATATATATATATATATATACGTATACCTTGTATTCAGTCAGTCTTCTTGTCATAAAGCGTTACAGGCCGAGTTACAGTTTGTCCTGAGCTAACCTGTATGTAAAGCGCTTTGAGCACATTAAGTGGAAATTGCTCTAGACGTCTATATAAAAAGCTCTTTTTTAAAAATTATTATTATTCTCAATAACTTGAGCTTAACTTAAGCTTTGGTATCCACTAAACGTACTCTGTTTGTAAAGCGCTTTGAGCACGTTAAATGGATATTGCGCTATATAAAAAGCTCATTTAAAATAAAAATTCTTCTTATTAACTTGAGCTTAACTTGAGCTTTGATATCCACTTAACGTACTCAAACTCAAAACACTTTACAAGGGTCCCTAGCCACCAGAAGCAATTAACGTGTAGGACGAGACATTTAGACATTGAAGAGCAGGCACTGGTGTAAGATAAAGATCTGAACAAGTGTGTATGAAACGGTGCCAGACAAAGCAAGGAAGAAAAATACAAGGGATAGGTGTTTTATTTTTTTTTTCTTGTAGTTTTATTCTAGTTGTTGGAGAGTTAACCTTTCTTGAGGAATTGAGTGAGATTGACAAATTGAGGAATTGAGTGATATTGAGGAATTGAGTTTGATTGTCTTTAAATTGTTGAATTGTCCGAGGAATTGAATGTGACTTCTAGTCGGCAATGGTTAAATTTTCCGAGGAATTGGGTGGGGTTGACTTATTGATCAAGTCGGAGAGGATTTAAAGGGTAACTATTGAGTGTATAATATTTCAATTCAGAGTTCAGTAGATAACCTTATCTAAAATTTTAGGCTGTATCGTCATTGTCGTAATGAAGAATGTCGATTATATGCAAGATAAATCGAAGGAAAAGAACGAGAAAGA
>NC_088371.1:22371887-22424387 GCF_034508935.2 Berghia stephanieae
TTAAAAATTAGACTAACTTGAGATTTTATATTATAGCGCAATATCCACTAAACGTGCTCAAAGCGCTTTACAAAGGGTCCCTGACCAACAGCAACACGTAACATAATATAGAACGAGACATGGCGCCTGTTAGGCGGTATTACATTTTTTTTCCCGACAAAGACAACGCTGTTAACGGCCAGGTACTCATTTTACACCCGAGTACGGTGAGAGAATGTGAGTAAAGAGCCTTTTCCAAGGACTCAACTACGTCGTGTCGAGCGAGACTCGAACCCAGGACCTTCCGATCCGAAAGCGAGTGTCATACCACTAGACCACATAACATTCGCAAAGATTAATAGGACTAATGATATGAATAATGGTATTCTTCAGAACCCTCAAAACATTTTTTAAAATTTGTTAAATAATTGCAATGTGTAATGTTTTTTTTACTGATGGTCAATGTGAAGCGCTTCGAAGCTTCGGCATAAGCGCTATATAAATGTACATTTATTATTATTATTATTATTATTATTATTATTATTATTATTATTATTATTATTATTATTATTATTATTATTATTATTATTATCATTATTTTATTATTATTATTGTTATTATTAGTTGAAGGAATTCTAAGTAACAAAACAATGGAACAATATTTCGTTTTTGCTTAACAGTGTTACATTTTATATATTCTCTTTGACATTTACCAATGCGAAGCCGTCCAGTCAGACATGATTTCCTAGCAAGTTTCTGTTATAATTTGGTTAAAAATAGTTTATTATTGTTTGCGTCCATCCAAAAGATACCAAGCATGTTCAAGACCTCATAAAATCTGATATAGTCGAGCTCCATTGCCCTATATAGCTACAGGACTATTTGTCTTTTTTTTTAAGTATGCAAATTAGACCAGTGTCTTATCCAGAAGGCGGCAGCAATTATTTGATCCTTTTTTGTAAAGCGCTTTGAGCACATTTAGTGTATATTGCGCTATATTAAAGCGGAAGTTTTTTTTTACGCTACACAAATCGGGATGAACTCCGATACTTTTGTCTCATTGTGATTACTTTTATGTTGCGAATTTCCCTTCTAACCTTGTGTAATAATTGTAAGTGAATACATCAGCGTGTGTAAGTGCGGCTATGTGGTCTAGTGGTATGACACTTGCTTTCGTATCGGAAGGTTCCTGGCGCATAGTTGAGTCCTTGGAGCAGGCTCTTTACTCACATTCTCTCAAACAGGTGTAAAATGAGTATCTGGCCGTTAACAGCGTTGTCTCTGTCCGAAAAAATTGTAATTTCGCCTAACAGGCGTCAAGTCTCGTTCTAAATGTTAAGCGTTGCTGTTGGCCAGGGACCCCTTGTAAAGCGCTTTGAGCAAGTTTAGTGGATATTGCGCTATATCAAAAAGCTCCCAAAAAAATATTGTAAGTGAATACATAAGCGTGTGTAAGTGGTGGAATAAGCCTGTAAGCTTCACGTAATTCTATCGTTTGATATGTGGACGTGTAAGTGCGTTTTCCAAATTATAAGCTAGGATCCATTATATTTGTAATTTGAGATAAATGCAGTGTCAGAAGTACAAGTCGTACAACACATCTAGGCTGGCATTAAAATTAGATAGTTGCAGAACACTATGATATGAGTGGTGTGTAGTAGTAGTAGTAGTAGTAGTAGTAGTAGTAGTAGTAGTAGTAGTAGTAGGAGTAGGAGGAGGAGGAGGATTGTTGTTTTGAAGCGAGAAGTAAGGGAAGTCGTTATTGTTGTTGGAGCAAAAATGTGAGTAACAGAAGTGAAGGAAGTTGTTGTCGTCGTCGTCGTCGTCGTTGTTGTTCTTGCTGTTGTAGATGAAGAGGAAAAGGGTTGCCAATGTCTATCTATCTATTTATCTTTCTATCTATCTATTTGTGTATAGTATTCCCTCATTCTCACCGTCATTTTCACCCCCTCCCCGCCCCCTCGCTCCCGCCTTTTCCGCAAAGCAATTGACCAAAATGAATGGCTGATATAAATATATGCCAACCTCCCTTTAATTAGACCAACTAGTGCTTAATCCTTGGGAAACCACTGCACTTTTTAACCCTAAAACATTGACCTCAACACTCACATACATAATATACACTAAACACACACACAATACACATTTGCACACATTATCGCTATCTTTGTATCTATCTTTATCTATTTACATATCAAACTATTTATCTGTCGCCCTCTCAACAATTTATCCATTTACATACACCCATATATTCATATGTCCATCCACCCATCCATCCATCAATTCATCTGTCCGTCTATCTATCTATCTATTTATCTATCTATCTATCTATCTATCTATCTATCTATTTATCTATCTATCTATCTATCTATCTATCTATCTATCTATCTATCTATCTATCTATCCATACACATTTTAAGTATAATTATTATTACTCCTAAAGATTCGTAGATTGTCCCAGTGACAATAAACAGATCTGTAGGAGTAATAGTTATACTTAAAATGTTTATAAATAGTACCTTTTATCAAAAAAGTTGAGCACTATTATTTCATGGTTTTTGCTTTTATTATCTATCTATCTATCTATCTATCTATCTATCTATATATCTATCTATCTATCTATCTATCTATCTGTCTGTCTATCTATCTGCGTCTGCCTTCCTTATTTACCTGTCTGTCTTCTTGCACTAGCCAAACTTCTTCAGTGCCTTTTTTTTAAAAATCTTTTCCCTGATTTTCTCGATTTCCAGAAAGTTCCATGGACCTCCCACCCACCTCCTCGGAGGTGTGTCCTGCTTGTCACCGCCCATTCGACTCCGGCAAGAAGAGACGACTCATCGACTCGTGCGGGCACGAGAGATGTTACACGTGCATGTTCAGCAGCGAGGTGTGCCCAATTTGTGTCGCTCAAAGTGAGTAAAAGAAACACACACAAAATAAATAGATAATTGAACATAGGGTAGAATATGTAGATAGATAGATAGACAGACACGCGAACAGAGAGATAGAAAGATATATA
Organism: Berghia stephanieae; assembly: GCF_034508935.2. NCBI lineage: Eukaryota > Metazoa > Mollusca > Gastropoda > Nudibranchia > Aeolidiidae > Berghia > Berghia stephanieae. Next base: position 22,374,886 of record NC_088371.1, read on the forward strand.
AAAGTAGTAGTAGTAGTAGTAGTAGTACTTCAGAGCCAATAGACCCATGGAGCCGGAGTTTATCCCGGTTCTATAGCGTGAAACGGACAATAACAATTGCTTTCTATCCTTTGGATAGGACGCTGGTCCATCGCTGAGTACTTTCCACCAGGCCTAAAATACAATAGCTATCACACACCCTAGCCTATCAAGTGCAGTTTTGTTGTCTTCAGTCATGACGCCCGACCCAACCCTAGGTCCTTGACTCGAGACCTGCTCTTGATGGCTGAATTGTTTCCTTGGCAAAGACTCACTCATTACTCGCATTCTTTCTCTGCTCTCGTGTGTAAAATGAATACCTGGCTGTTGAAAAAATAATAAATAGCGCCTAACCGATGAAATGTCTCGTCGTGCTACATGATGCGTTTTGCTTTTTGCTTGGAACACACTTTTCGAAGCGTTTTGATAACAGTTAGCAGTTATTGCGGATCGCCCGTCGCGAGGTAGACTGGCTCAGCGGTACGGTCTTTGCTTCGTACCCGAAAGGTACCGAGTTCAATCGCCCGCCGCTGCTCTGTCTGGCCTTGAGCAAGGGCGTTACATCGGTGGGGTCTTACTACCTGTCCAATATGTCCCCGCTGTGGGCAAGAACCCGAGACGGCAGAGCATCTAGTCGAAAGGTGTGTTGTGACGATGCTACCAGGCGGGTTCGCGACGGTGCACGAATGCGGACCTGACTTTGCTGATTGGGTCGATCGTCATAACATAGTAGTGTGTGAACCATAAGAAGCTGCTGCCTTTCGTCAAATGATTAGAGACGGCTCTGTGAGATAAAGATCTGAACAAGCATTTATCTTACACCGGTGTCTGCTCCCAATTGTTTCTATCCTCTGTGTAAAAAGCGCTGTATTGCTGTATAGCAATATATATATAAAAACTTTTTTTTCTACTTCTCTTTTCTTTTCTTTTTTGACGATTTAACTCACTCATTGTCTTTTGCCTTCAAAAGTAAAAGAATCCTAAAATCTGGTGTAGTCAACTTATAAAGTCATTTTGGACTGGTAAGGATTGTATAAAATATAGAGCTGTTTCCTACACTTGTGTAAAATAGAGAACTGTTTCCTACAATCGCATAAAATATAGAACTGTTTCCTACAATTGTATAAAATAAAGACCTGTTTCCTACAAATCTGGAACTGTGATTTTCATTTCCACAGCCCAGTTACGTAGGGACGAACCCCGTCCTTTGGTGGACCCCGGTGGCTACACGGCCCACCGTCCCAAGCTGAAGACGAACGGCCATTTGGCCCCTGGAATGACGTCACGATCTTTCGATTACGGCCATGTTGGATCTCTTTCGACGTCATCGTCTTCTAGGATCCCGGTGAACACAGCTTATGCAGGTATGTGCAGCCGGTTTAGTAGTGAAATTGATTGGGGTTGTTCTATAGTACTAAGTACTTAATTTAACCACACAGTTGAGAGTATTTATTACAACCTTTCACTATCATCATAATCATCATCACCATTATCATCATTTGATTCTAAATCCCCAGGTAACAAGGGGGGACCACCCATTCCCGCCAAACCGAAGCGTTTCCCTCCAGTCAGTGCGTCGGTGGAGCCTCCTGTCCGTCGCCATGACAACCGTAGTCCAAACACCAACAGCGTCGACTCAGCCCTAGGGTCGCTAGACTTCCGGTCAATGTCGAGCATGTCCAATGCTGCTGGAGATGAACATGGTACGAACACTCAAATCCGAATCCTATTTTCAGGTTGTCCTCATCTCTTTTACTACTGCTTCTCTGCTTCTACTTCTCTTTCTCCTTCTCCTTCTCCTCCTCCTCCTCCTCCTCCTCCTCCTCCTCCTCCTCCTCCTCCTCCTCCTCCTTCTTCTTCTTCTTCTTCTTCTTCTTCTTCTTCTTCTTCTCTACTACTACTACTACTACTACTACTACTACTACTACTACTACTACTACTACTACTACTACTACTACTACTACTACTACTACTACTAATACTAATACTTCATTCAACTACTTCTACTACAACTATTACCATCTGACATATTTCATTGATGAATTTGATGGTGTTTGGCCTCTGTCACTGAGATACTGTAATCTGTGGACTGCCTTTGGGTGTCAGATTTTTCTTAAATATACAGTAGGCGCGCGCGCGCGTGTGTGTTATACTATTGCATCTTAAATTAATTAACTGTTTCCCGTCATACAGACAGTCCACCTCCCCCACCTCCAGACGTAGCTCAGCATGACTTGATGACTCGGCTGGGTTTACTCCTGGGAGATAAGCTATCCCCGCCCCCACCAACCTCTTCCAGCCATCTCCAGAACCCCAACGGTGTGGTCTCCTCATCCCCCATGTCGATGTCCAGGGCCAACACTAGCCCTAGAATGGGACGATATAATCACAGTAGCAACCAACTACAACATCATCAAAACCAGGGTCATCAAGGCCATCAACAACAACAACAGTTGCTCATGGGTCAAGGTCAAGGTCAGGGCCAAAGCAACACGGCGACCTTGAACTCTATCTCATCGATATCCAGTAGCGAGCACACCCCAGAGAGGGGCTTATCTGATAACAGCCCCATGTCCACGCTAACAGGTAAGATTAAGATTCCTGAAGGGATTAAATAAGAAAAAAAACGCCATTTGTTTGCTCACTGTTCAACTAATGACAATTCATTGTCCAAAATGTTTCGTTTTCAACGCTAAAAAAGGCATTTTGTGGCACTTAAAGTAAGCCGATGTAGATGATGTTCATTCAGCTTGGATAAAACAATAATAATTATGAACCGTTATTTTGTTCATTTAATTGAATTTACCATACTCATTGCGATTCCCAATATCTCAAACTCAAATGCTAGTCTTTTTCTTGTGACATTGGTTTGTTTTTGTTTCTTTGTTGTTATCGGGTTGTTTTTTTTTTATCCTTATCAACCGATATGCAGTTTTGTAGTACATAATTACATCCTCTCTCTCTAATAACTTGATATGTCATGTGTCATTCACAGACATTCTTTGTACATCTTTGAATGTAGTGGAAAAGGATGTCAATAAGGCAATGAATGTAAAGTCGAAAATAACGAGTATAATTATAGACTACTCAAGTTAGCAAAAATTGTTCGTGATAGAATAAATCATAAGTGTAGAAAACTCATGGTATAATGAAAAAAAAAGAAACAAAAAAAAACCGACGTATGTCTCAGAGAAGTTAGCTCTCTGTCAAACTTAATATCATCTCAGTCCCAATTCCTAAAGGTTACCACCTCAAAATCCACTTTTGGTAAAAAGGCATTTTCTTCCATTGCCCCATGCCTATGGAATGCACTCAGTCCTCGGACACAGTCCTGTGAAAATTTATCTTCTTTCAGGAAATGTCTGAAGACTGATGAGTTGTTCTGTGAGGCTTATTTTTCATGAAAAAGATGTAGCTCAGATTTTGTTTCTGTATGTCTGCTTATTATATTGTGTCATGATTTTTCTGATTTTTTTATTGTGCAGTTTCTATTATGTAAAGAACCTCGGAGCACGATAATTATGGATGTTTAGACGCTATATAAATTCATTAATTATTTACTTATTACTTCTCAACAGTGTCATCGGGCAGTGAGTTGGGAGTTCCAGTCCTCAGCCTTCAAAGCCAACCCTCCCACCCCGTTTCCCTGCATTCAGGGTCTGGTGGTGGGGGCAGGGCTGGAGGGGGAGAGGCAAGCGGGGACAGCATGGTCAGTCTAATGTCAACTACCTCCAACTCCCAGGGAAATGCCAGTCCACAGGCGACTGTAAGACGCCCTCACTCCATCACAAGTAAGTACAATGGAATCTGCATGAAGTCATCTTCTCATTCTCTCACCGTACTGAGGTGTAAAAAGGCAGTTTTCTGCCAGAAAAATAAATTGCCTAACAGGTATCATGTCTCGTTTTATTTACTATGTTATGTTTTGCTGTTGGTCAAGGACCCTTTGTAAAGCACTTTGAGCACATTAAGTGGACTTTGTGCTATGTTAAAGCTCAAGTTTTTTTGTTTGTTTTTTTTTTTTTCCAAGTCAACACCACTTGTTGGTCCCAAATTTTCTGTTCTTTATCTATGTTCCATAACTAATGGATAAAGTCAGCCTTGCTTAAAGTGAACTAGTCTTTTTAGTCTGATGGTGTTGGCAATATCCGGATCTCACTGTAGTTATTAAAGGTGTCATGATGATGGCCATCAAAGAAAATCATTAAAACACAAATGTTTTGGGTCCTCATTCACTTTCTGTTTTTTATTTTAAACCTAAATTTTAGTGGAATATTAGAAATGAATACTGAGCAGCATTTGATTATTGGGGGTCCTTTAAAACAGGTTAAGATAAATGAGTAATATAAATCATAGTAATAATGATATTTTGCACTTGGTGCGCCAGACGCTGAATTTGGATTTGGCGGTCATTAAGAAGATATTTTATCTCAATTTCTGTCTTCATTTTTGTTTTTCTAAATTTCAGCATCCACACCTGGTGCTTTGGAAGAGCTGCCTTTGTTTGGGCGACACAGGTCTTCCCTCAGACATTCTGGGAGGGCGTCCATGACCGATGGAAGAAGTGAGTCATCAACTTACTTTCTATATTATCTGTACAGGTGGCCTACCACCCAAACCAGTCTTATATCGGGGAGACTTAGATGCTAAAAATAGAATTTTTGGTCAAAATCTATGACACATGGGTAATTTTATTTGTTTTATTGGGGACAATAGATATACATATATATAGAAGTGACATAACATAAAACATGAAATGTCACATTATTGTAACTCTAAAAGCTGTTTTGACAACACTTTCAAAATTTTGATATTAGAAACAAAAAAACATTAGATGTTTTTAGTTTTGTCTCTATATTGTCATTATGATGGATATAGTGGGTTTAATTGCCTTTTATGATTTTTAAGCTACATTATGCGAAAGTTACAGACTTTGCTGAGATTATGTAATCAGTGCTATTCTGCTGTGTAAAGGAAAAGACCATATGTTTACTTGCAATATGTGGCCACATATTGTCTTTTCATTAAGATAGCGGTATTGTGTATGTTATTTAAAGGATAGTTCGTACGGCATGTAAAGGATTTAAATCAGTTAATAAACTTAACTTCCTTTTCTTTCAAATTTTCCAGTGGCCTTCACCCCAATCAAACCACCACAACTGCACCTAACTCCTTTGATCTTTGAAGTGCCTCACCCAGAGGGAAAACCTCTCTTCGTCGGGAGGGCCTGGCTTTTTAACCAGCTGGAGGGGATCCTTAACGGAGAAGGGGCCCATGGTGGTAGTACACTGGGAGGGGCACCCTTGTCCTCTGGGACTCCAACAGGCGTGGTGCTGGTGGGAGGAATGGGTACTGGCAAGACGGCAGTCTTGGAACAACTTATCGACCACAGCTGTTTTGGAGACGGCAAATCGGGGCTGGTCTCCTCCAGAAGTAAGGAGATTAAAGGAGAAGAACAAAAAATGTCTTGTTTGTAATTTGTGTATTTCTTTTTTCTTGTTTTGATTTTGTTATTTGTCATTCGTGGATTATTTTGTTTGTTTGTTTGTTTATTGTTTTATTTTGTGGTTCTTTTTTTGTTTGTTTGTTGTTATTTGTTTTGTTTTGTTCTTAATTGCAACATTGTATTTTTATTTTCTGGATATGCTTTTGATTTAAAACATGTTTCGCTTTATTTGTATCGACATTCTCCCATTCTTCTTCATATGATATGAAGAAAAAAATTAGCCAGTTATTTGGTGTGTATGAAAACAGATAAATTTCTTTTGTTTTTTTTTAAGTGAGTTAGAAGTTAAAATTAATTATAGTTTTTGTGTATTTGCCCTTTTTTTTTTGTTATTTTTTGTTTGTTTTGTTTTGTCATTTAAAAAAAAATAGTTTGTTCTTTTTTTTGTTGTTGTTGTTGTTGTTGCTTGTTTTTGCTTTTGTATAAGTCAGTATGTCCAGTTAACTAAGAAAGCAATGTTTTAGCCCGGATAATTTGGACAATCATAAGATGTTGTTAACACTGAGATGGGCAATATCGGGTTGTATGATACATAGTGGAATTTATCGTTAATCTAATCACCGTTGCGATAGCAGAATTAAGTTGTTTGTCTTTAGGAAAAGGGGATATTAATAATTGGATACCAAGATACATAGCAGATAATCAATGAGGATCTTTTATTACAGTTTTTTATTTCATGAATTCTATTAAAACCTGTATTGATGCGAGTTTTAACCATGTGAGCCCATCGCATGCTATTAGTTTTACTTTCGATTTTAATAAAACTATCAGGATATTGAGTTCATTTGCACTTATGAATATACATTTCCCTCATGGAAGAAGCGACACGCCACTCTACTACAGTCACTTGAGATGCTAATTGTTGCTATTGCAGGATGTATTTTACATGGTGGATTAAGTTAAACAGTGTCAACTGATATCTTGGAACATGGCCTGTTTATCCTTTGATATGGAATTTGCATGTGATGGAGTAGCAATGAAATTATAGTCCTATTTCATTTCACCTTGTTGAAGGGCAGCTCAGTTAATTTTTAAATGTTGAATTCCTTAAAAATTTACAATAATATTTGATTGTTTGACAAAAAACGACAAGAAAAATGACTCCTTTCAGAATCTTACATTAAACAGCACAATATGTTTTAAGATCTGAACAAGTGTGTATGAAGGTGTCAGACAAAGCAAGAAAGAAAAATAGAAGAAAAAAAAGCATTCATTTTTTTCTTCTATTTTTCTTTCTTACTTTGTCTGGCACCTTTCATCCACACTTGTTCAGATCTTTATCTTATACTGGTGCCTGCTCCTTAATTTTTCAAATATGTTTTAAGGCTTTTGCTCTCGATTTCAATTTTTACCATTTTCCTTTTAATCTTCAGAGTCCCCATCCATGCCGAGTCGAAGTGCTTCCAGCACACAATTGACTGACTACGCTGCCCTTAACGGCCTTGGGTACCAGGTGGTCGCTTACCATCTATGCCAAGCTGACAACAACTCTACCTGTATGGTGGCCGACATGGTCAGCAGTTTGGCTGCCCAGCTGGCCAGGGCACCCCAGCTATCAGCGTACAGGGACCTCCTGCTTCAGGTTGGTGTTTGATGTCAAGTCTTAGATTGATTGTTGATAGAAAAAGGACATTATAACATCAGATTAAGAGAGAGCTCAGGGTCAATCATTGTATATAACTCCTATTCAATTAACTTGTTGACTGTACGCTTGAGAAGAACTTGTGGGAAGAGAATCTTAATAAACATTTCTGTGTTACAAATGTAGTTTCAATCACATTCAGTTTGTTGAAGCAAAGTAAATTAAGGTCAGAGGTAACGCTTTCATTCTTTTTTTCTTCTTGAGATGTATTTGATTGGGAAGTGTTAAAAAAATAATAGATAAATGTAATAATATTGAAAGTGGAAATTTACATTTAAGCATAGATGAAAGAAATCAATGGTGATGATAATGATTTTTGTTTGCAATCTTAAAAAGACATTCATTTAATACTTTAAGAATCTCTGGTTTGTCTCAAACAGGAGCCACAGCTTCAAAACTTGCTAAGCCTTCGTGAATGCATCCAAAATCCATCCCTGTCATTTCTGAAGGGAATCCTTGAACCCCTTAGAATGTTAAAGAACATCGGCAAGGTTTACTCGGACAGCTGCATCATCTTGGTGGACTCCCTCAACGAGGCGGAGTTCCACAAACCGGACTACGGTGAGACCATTGCCTCTTTCCTGTGTCGGCATGTCAACAAATTTCCACCCTGGCTAAAACTGGTAGTCACAGTGCAGACGGCAATCCAAGAAATTACCAGTGGCCTTCCTTTCCCAAGGATATACCTGGATAACACAAGTTCAAGCAGCAGTAGTAATAACAATAACATCAAACAGCAGCAAAATTCTGGAATAGTCGATGAATCTGCAGATAATTTTAGCTATGTTACCAAAGATATTCTAGATTACGTCGATCACCGTATAAGAATCAGCCCAGCTATTCAGAACAATTTCGCCCTAAACGGGAAGCTGGACAGAGAAAGACAGGCTAAATTTGCCGACCACATCCAGTACATAAGTAAAGGATCATTCCTCTACGCAAAATTAGTCCTTGACCTCATTCAACAAGGTCAGCTGGTGCCAAAGTCGACCAACTACAAAATCCTACCCGTCAGTTTATCTGAGGTCTTCCTGCTACATTTCAACCTAAAGTTCTCCAGCGTTCGTGCCTTCGAGAGAGTGGCCACCATTTTAGGAGTTTGCTTGGCTGCTTTGTACCCTTTGACAATGGAGGACATCTTCTCAACGGTCAATTCTGGGTTCACCCATCGCTACATCAGCTGGGATGACTTCTGTCAGAGAATGGCACTGCTGTCTGGCTTCCTGTACCGTCGCTATGACACTAGTTACATGTTCTTTCACCCAGCATTCAGGGAGTGGCTAATAAGGAGAGATGAGGCAGACTCTCCTAAGTTCCTCTGCGACCTTCGGTAAGAATTTTCATTCAAGCTTCATCTCCCTATAGTTCTTTTTATTTATTTTTTCTTTGATGCTTATGAAAAATTGTTTGTCTTACTTTGATCGTTAGTTAATATATTTAAATATTTATGAAACAAGTTCTTGACATTCTCTTTTATATGTGTGTATTATTCTCACCTGTTGTAATGTAGATATTTGACAATAATAACTTGGTAGAATCACTCTGTTGAGTTAGTATAAATCAGGAGAAATAGAAATATCAAATTCTATTTGTTGATATAAATGTTTCACAACCATTTTTTTGCTATATTTTCTTTTTTCAGTGTACTTAAAACTGATGATGTCTTTAGTATAATTTTAGCCATGTTTTGTTGCCAGTTGTTTGATCTTCATTTTAAATTTTTTTTTAAAGAAGGTTTGACAAACTTATCTTTAAGATATTTTTATTTAAAAATTAAATTTAGCATATTTAATGATGTATTCTTTAGTAATTAAATTATTATTATGTGATATTGCTCTTCACTTGACTAAAATGATGGGCTTTAGCGATATTTTGTAAGACTATATAAATTGATTGTCATCACCCAGAATCATGTTTTGACAACAATTCACAATTTACACCCTGTAGAGCTTCACATCCTTTTTTTTTTTTTTTTTTTGTTTGTGTTTTTTGTAGTGTTTGATGCTTGGAATTTTAAATCTTTCAAACTATTTTGTTGACATTGATGAGTGTGCTTAAATCTCGTTGTTCACAATGATAAAAGAAGTCCACCGATGTCATCTTTTATGTGTAAAAGTATTTTCATCATATATTTTCTTAATTCATCAATGAATGTTTATCGTCTAGTATTTCTATATTTTATTCTTACTGTTTTCACCAAGAAAGCATAAATGTGATATGTATACTTTGTCTCAACTTTTGGCTATGCCATATATAAATATGGACCAGTTTTGTCTCAAAAAGAGCAAATATCAATTTGTTTCTCGAAGAGAACGTTTTTGAACGATGTATTATAGTTACCAGTAGTAAGTGTAAGTGAAGATTTATTATAATAAGTTTTACGCAAGGATGAACATACTGTGGACACATTAATACATTATAAGTAAAGTATCAACTGCTTTCGGTATATAGCCTACATTTGTCCTGTCTTGCAGCACTTAAAGATGGTCGACCCAAAACTTGTCCACATATTTATATCCAGGGATGCCTTTTTTCCGTCTTTAAGCCGGAAGACCGTTTTTAAAAAATCATCTAGCTGATCTTGGTCCATATTGGTCAGTGGTTTTTTTTTAATGGTGAAAGCATTGGTCATTTAAAGGCAATGAGTAATGTGGGGAACTAGATATATATTTATCATTTTCTATGTGCGGCTATGTTGTCTTGTGGTATGACACTCGCTTTCGGATCGGAAGGTAGTGGGTATGAGCCTCGCTCGGCGCATAGTTGAGTCCTTGGAAAAGGCTCTTTACTCACATCCTCTCACCGTACTCTAGTGTAAAATGAGTACCTGGCCGTTAAAAGCATTCTATCTGTTGGGGAAAAAAGTTGTAATATCGCCTAACAGGCATCTTGTCTCGTTCTACATGTTACATGTTGCTATTTGTCAGGTACCCTTTGTAAAGCGCTTTGAGCACATTTAGTGGATATTGCGCTATATAAAAGCTCACATTTTGTTTTTGTTTTTTAAATGATTTAAAGGTGATACCATTTTTATAAAGTGAAGCTGAGTACGAAGTATTTTCATTTATGCTCTTTACAAGAACAATTTTCATGCTTTTTTGATTTTAGAAATGGCATCCCTGTTCATCTTTAATTATATTTATTGTTACTGTGCATACTCTTTGTTTGTTTTTTGTTTGTTTTTTTTTGTTTTTTGCTCATCGCTTGTCCATGTGTACACCTCATTGTTTAAATATTAATGTTGAAAATGATCTTGACCTTGGTCACATTGGTTCTCTACCACAATGCAGCAGTGCAGAGTCTGATTTTCGGTGAGTTTAGCAAGTCATGTGTTCAAAGGCATGTCATGTGGCTCTCCATGTCGCTTAGCTCAGTGGTTTAGCTGGTCATGATTTTGTTATGAGCTGAATGGTGTTTTTTGACTTTTTTCTTCCCTGTACCTGCTTGCGTATATTTTAAATTACTATTTAAAAAAATTTTTTTTTTGCTTACATTAAATTTGAAAATTAAAATCCTTTTAATTTATAATCTTTTTTTTTTTTGTTATACGAGTATATATTATGAAATGATATGATTTCCACAAACTGAGGTGCACGTGATAGCAGGTCTGATAGCCGAATGCAATTACAGGCTTAATTTAACATTGTTGTTATGGGCAGTATTTTACAGTGGTTTGACAGTAGGACTTCCATTACAACAATGGGCCCATAACAATTTGTGTTAGCAGACCTGCAAATAAGTGCACGTTGCCACAAGTCAATTATAATCGAGATTGAGATGAGTTCACTATAATTTGTGCATATTTCTTTATTCTGCACATCACATCTCCAATCACATTATACCAGCTCAAGGCTGTTTCTATAGCTATGATATTTTCTTTCTCAGTTTGCACTCAAATACCTCCGACTGAGGTCACTATGATTTTATTTATTTTCAAATTTCTTTACACATATCAAATTATGTAAAAGCACATCTCTTCCACCCCCCCCCCATCTCTCTCTCTCTTTCACTCTCTTCCTCTCTCTCTCTCTCTCTCTCTCTCTCTCTCTTCCCTCTCTCTCTCTCTCTCTCTCTCTCTCTCTCTCTCTCTCTCTCTATCGCTTTTTTAAATTTTTATTTTGGATGTAATTTTGGTTCCTTTCTTGGGTAACCGCATACATTTTCAGGCAAGGCCAATAAAAATCAAAATCACTCCTTATCATTTTTTCATAATATTATATTAAATTTTCGTCATCCTTTTGTGATTTTTCCCACCTAAAGGGTAAACGTCATTGTAACTCCTTCAACCTTTTCTCCCTTTCCCGCCCGCCCGCCCGCCCTCTGCAAATTTCACAGCCTACCATTAATTATTACTGTAAACCACGCCCTTCTTTTCACCTGTCGTTTTGCGGGTGGTTGGATGGGAGCATCACCCTTGAATCATATACCTATGATGTTCGCATGGGTGTACAATCCGATAGTGATGTCGTTTCTTCTTCTCTTTACTAGCCTATCCTGCTTCTTTGGTTTGTGATTGTATCTTTGACAGGGGATATTTTTTTTTCTGTAAATCTTCTGCCTGTTTGTTCTTGGTGATTTATAATTTAGCTTATGATATCTTTAGGTTATGATTTTGATTAACATTTGTACTATTTTTGTTAGATTTCTTGTTTTTTTTTTTTTCAGCGGTCTCTCATATAACCTCAATTGTGTTGGAAGAGACCTAAAGCAACAAACAAACAAACAAAATCACCTGTCGTTTTATCTGTCTTCTTTTCGTATTAATTAAGACAAGACGCTTTAGTTTTAGAGATTGATTGATTAATCCTCGATATCTGATGTGAATTACTCCCCCCTTGAATAATAATCAGTGCTGATGGTTTTCCTCGGATCCGCGGAAATCCGCGATTTTTGAGTCAGAGGAGGAATTTCCTCTTTTTTTAAAAAAAGTTATATTTCCCTCAATCAAATGTACTGGCAGTGAGAGATTTGATGTGTGGTGTAACAAATAGTTGCAGTTTCCCACTCTCTTGAAGTTAGCTAGAGTATCAATGATAGTTTATCATCTCAATTGCTCTAAAAATGTGTGTATTTGTGTGTATGTGTGTGTGTGTGTTGGTGGGGGGGGGGGGGGGGTGAATGCTGTAAAAATAATGGGGCTTAAAGGCAATCATTCAAAATTTTCCTCCCATTTCAGTTTTTGGCACCATCAGCACTGAATAATCTTACGAACCAGAATACCCCTTGTTGTTGGCATTGCATCATGTCAATCAAGCCACATGTATTTGTGTTCGTTGTTAGATAGACTGTTACAAAGTTGAACTAAATGATTAATATACTTGTGTTTTTATTTTATTTGGTTTTGTTTTTTGTTTTTTTGGTTTTGTTTTTTGTTATTGTATTTTTTTTTTCATTTTAATTATTTTCAATTATTAAACTGAATTTTGTATGCAGTCCTAATTATTTTGATAATTGAAAGAAGGACTTTTGGCTTGGAATATTGCATTTAAAAATATATATATATATATATATATATATATATATATATATATATATTATATATATATATATATATATATTTATTTACTTTTAATAATTTTTTTTAAAAATTCATTTTTGTTTTTTGTTTTGTTATTTTAAAATTATTATTTTTTAAGTAGCTGAGAAGATTTATAATCTTACAAACCTGACATTAATAAACTAATCGAATGTTTGTGACTATATATTTAAAAAGCAGATCCTCGTAAACATTCTCTTTTAAAAATCCTTCAACTAAAGTTGAGTGCTGCCTGACCGTAGCCATCATTAACTTATAGCCTGACACTGACCAAAAAATGACGTCAAAATGCCAGTCTTTGGCCGCAAAAGAAAACAATTCGTGAGTTGTATTCAATAGTTCAACCATTGGGACCACTTGTTTCCACGAGCACTACTAACGACGGCTCACTAGGCGGTGCAAAAACCAAATAATGACGTCAAAATGCCAGTCTTTTTGGGCAAAAAAAAAAAACAATAACAAAGACCTGAGTGACGTCATCTTCGAACTATCTATAACGGACCAATACACAAAACAATATTTATAGTCTGAAGTCTGAATAATACAATTTAGTGAGAACTACTCATAAAAAAAAGTCTGGCTTAAAACGATGATAATACAGAGCTGAGTTATGCACACCTATTCTTGGTTTTAAATTACCGAATAATCCCATCAGCGGGTACTGTATAGATAGTATGCGCTGCGCTTGGCTAAGAAGCTCACAACATTGCCATCCGAAAGTATAACGGACCAACTATGTGTAACCATGAACTTTTACAGTCTGGTTCTTACAGTTTAGTGAGAACTACTCATAAACGTGGATGGCAAAAACCAATAACAAAGACCTGAGTGACGTTATCTTCGTTCTATCTATTAGTACAACCGTTGTCTGTTATTTATGTGTTTGTCTTATTTAAGTCATTGAATTAAAAAAAAAACTATTACAATTCTTGATAGCGCAAGAATGAAATGGAATTTGTGGTCACATAAATCAAGTTTTTATAGGAAATCGTTGTTGCTGTTATTGTTGCCGCTGCTGGTTTCTGTTGTTATTGTCGCAGCTGTTGTTTGTTGTTGTTACTGTTGTTATTGTTGCTGCTGCTACCATTGTTGTTGTTGTTGTTGTCACAGTTGCTTTTCTTGCTATCGTTTTGAATAATGATGCTGTCAATATTGTTTTTATTTCATCGTTGTTTGATTATTTATCCAGATGTACTTGATCGTTATATCATTTTAAAAAGTATTGTATTATTACTCTTTTCAAACTCAGTTTTCTTTTTTATTAATTATTATTTTAGAAATAAGATATGTTGTCACTCAAACATTTAAAAAATTCTTTTATATTTCTAATTTTAGAAATGGTCACGCTCTGATGGCTTTTCGCTTGTCGCGTGTGTCGGCCCCGCTGTCCCCTGAGAAGACAATAGAGCTGGGCCACCACATCCTCAAGGCCCACATCTACAAAAGTGTCAGTCGCCAGCTGGGCTATTCCTCCAGGGACATGCAAGCCTACTGGATGTGTTTGAGCTCTCCCAACCTGAGTGCTGCCCTAGTCTCTCACCGAAATGTATTCTCACCCAACATCAAGGTAATTGGACAGTTTTATTGATATTGACAAGAAATGAAGTGAGTAGAATAGTGCCAGAAAACAATATAAAATAAAAAAAAATTTTGTGGCAATGAGGAGTCAAACTCACAATCTAATGGTTATGGCACCTCTGCCCCTGGCATGAGAGGGACACTCTACAATCGACGTCAACCATGCGACACACCAATGACGACACCATGGTGAATGGTAACCGGTAGATAACCACGCCTCTCGGACAATCGTCATCATGTAAACAATGGCAGTGATAAGTAAAATACCCACTGTTCTACCGCTTGATCAGTAGAATCAGCACAGAAAACTATGTGTAAACTTAAACGTTTTTAATAAGATGAGAAAACCATGTGATAACTAGTCACCCATTTTTCAATATAAAAACAATAACAACGATCAGATGGAGGGCGAATTCGTTCACGTTATTGTTTATAAACAACCAACTATATGCAAATTGGGTATCAAACTGAAGGAAATTGAATATACTATCAAACTATGTGCACAAGCTTTCAATTTGTAAATATTATATAGATTCACAGAAAGTTGAAACAATTTGTCAGTAATCTCATGAAGTGTCATATCTAAACTTATGGGCTATTTCAGTGTTTTACACAAAAATTATTTTAAATATGGCCAAAAACAGCATGTTCATTAAAAATGTAGCACTGAAGAAAGCTATGGCCCAAGCCTCAACAACAACCTTCATATTTCTCCGTCACAGGAAAAACTAAAAGTGTACGCAACCCTTAAATTTTTCTCCACTTTGTGGGATGCCAAATTCATCATAATTTTCATTCTTTTTAAACATGGTATTGATGTCCAGTTGTCACATTTAAAAGTAAGTTGAAGGTGTGGTAAAAATAATAGATATATCATGAATAAAGACTAATTTGTTCACAACCCAAGTGAAGCATCATTACCGAAGACTTTTGAACGAAATCGCATGTTATATTATGAAGAATAATTGATACTCAAAAGGGATTCTTGATTCAAGATGCAGTAAGTACATAAAAACAATATCCTTATGTGTTTTGCAAACATGCTTTACTCCTTAACAGTTTGCACTGCTCACCAATTTATTACATATCCTCATCATCAGTAGCAAAATCCTCTTCGTCCTCTGAAGTGTCGTCAAGGAAATCACTGTCAAAGCTATCACTACCATCCTCGGCATATGTATCTTCGTCAGTACTGGTGCAGCTTTCTTCATACACAATTTCCTGCAACTCATCTGGAATGAAAGCATCTTTGAACCACTGTACTTCCAATTCAGTTGCAGAATTTCTCTGCCAAACGTTATCCTCTGGTTTTGGAATGCTAGGATTCTGGCACACTGCATTCCTCCAAATGAGAGTTTGAATGTTGGCTCTTGATATGTGCAGTGACAATACTTGACTACAAGGAGGCATCTGACACAGATCAATTCCACCACTGCATGAGATGGTACCTTTCTTTCCTTTGAAACGCTGGCGAACTATGTCATACCTCACTTTGTTGACACTTGTGCATGAGGTTTTGCCATACAGCTTGCACACAAATGACTCTAACATGAGACAGTCATTACTCGAAACAGCTGCTGATGTTCCAAATCTGGAGAACAGAATTCTAAGGTCTTCCTCCTTTTGAAGAAATTTTAGAGCTTTCGGCTTTCCTTGCCCAGCAAAGCAACTTGTTGTGTCACAGCCTGTGAATGCATGGACACCAAGTAATGCATCACACATCTGTTTAGACAAAGTCTTTGCAATCTGAGAGACATTGATTTGTCGCCTGTTGTTGCTACAGCCAGTATCAAAAATCAGGGTCTTTCCAATTGTCTCTGAGAATGAAAGGAGAAATAAGAAGACATCCGTGTCTGGTGATCTGACAACAATTGTTTCACAGTTTGGTTGGCGGGAAGCATATTGACAGTGCAGTATAATTCGTGTGTCTGCCTCTTCCTGTGATGAGTAGAGATCTAGACAAGGTACAGCTGTGGTAAATTCATCCGTGTCACTGTAAAGTAAGGTGCATCTCTCTTCACAGACAAAGAAGATTTCCCTGTTTCTCAGTTTCTTTGCATATTCGTTACTTTCCCATTCCTTGAGGAGAAACCTGATAAGGGATCTTTTGTTATCAACGCAGCTGAGAAATGATTTCCAACGTCTGGGCACTGTTGTTTCAGATCCTCTTAACAAGTATGCATTATCTTCAGAAGATCATCTCCTCAATCTCTCACAACCTTTGATTGAATCTTCTATGTAAGTATCAGTCACAAAGTGTACACAAGCTGCTTGTGGTAAGGAGGAACATGTAAGTACTTCACCAAATGTATTTGGGATTGCTGACAGAGTTTGTAACAGTGCATTGCCATCAACAATGTAAACGGTGTTTGTTTTTTTTGTGCATAATCCTCGAACATTAATGAATTGTCAGGCGTGAGCTTGTGCAACAGAGTTGCTTTGTTGGTCTTCAGAGGTAAACCATCTGATGAAGCCAGCGACCATGGAGTAGGTGTTAGAGGATATCGAAGAACTTTTTGAAGATCAACACTGTGCTCTTGGGACAAAACAAGAAGCTGGCCAAATAAATTTCTTTGTGCCTTGATTTTGACCACGTTCATGTCTTTTTTCACTGTTACCACTTTCCTCAATGATGCAAATGTCTTGGTCTTGTTCCTTTCTAATGGCTTGTGAAATTCTACAGTCTTTTCCTTCAGTCTGTTTTCAACAAAACTTTCAAACAATCTTTTTCCTATTTTTTTCCACGGCTAGCAGGTCATCAGCAACATCCTCTTGCACTTTCATTCCTGAAGCTAGACTGACCAGACCATCTTCAACTTCAAAGGGATTGATAAATGCTGAAAATGCCTGGAGGATCTTTTGCACTCGCTTTTCACTTTGTCTTTTTTCTGCAAGGCTCAATTCTTTGTGGGTGTCTATATCCATACAGTTGTTGTTGCTGATCATTCTTTGGGTTGCTGATACATATTCTGCTCGATTGTGTCTTGTTACACTCCAACGGTAATAGCTTGGAAGACTCTTGCTGAACCCAACAATACCTCCTTTTGTCTTTGCATGTTTGTTTATTGTTTGTTCAATGGTCATATCAACTGCTATTCTTCCAGCAGGCGTCCTTGATCTGGAGACACTAAATCCATTATCTTGTAACATTTCTTCTGCCCCCTGGATGGGAATGAATCAGGTTGGCTACTGACACAAAATATACACTGAGATACTTGGCATAATTGTGGTGATTCATGGTAAAAAGCAGTGGGCACAGTTCTTTTAAACAAGATATATGAAGAAGAAAGTTGTTAGTCTTTGTAGCTCGCAGAAACTGGAGGAGAAGCCAAACTCTGTCCATGTATTGGATCCAGTATTGTGCAGTTTTTCCGTACTTTCCTGAGCGGACACTCTCTTTGAAGGCTTCATACTGGGAAAATAACTCAGCATACACAGTTGACTGGAGAATTTTATTAGCTGTATGGCTTGATATTCCTTCGGTGAATTCCTTTATGTAAGGCATGAGGTCTTTACCGAGTTTTGAATCCGTGTCCTGCTCAAATTTTGCAAGCAGAAGTCTCTCTAGAGCCTCCAAAACAGACACATGCACTCGTATAGCCCTGTTGTAGTTCTTTCCACTCATAAACCTATCCATAGAACCATGTGCACATAGCCCTGCTTCAGTCACAATTTCTTCAAAACCAGATCCACTTTGGAGCTTTCCCAGGGCACCAAGATATGACATTATGGTGTGAAAGACACCCAGGTGAATAATGACTGTTTTGTAAAGCTGTGGGTTTTGCCAGACAATATCGTAAGCTTTCTTTGCTACAGCAAGGTCAAATGTTACAAATGTATATGGCTGACCAAGCTCTTGTGTTGCCTCCAAAGATAGTTGTAGCACCTTCTGTACTGTAGCTGCTTCAGTTATGGGAGCATTGATGACAGGCATATATTCAACAATTGAAGGCATGTTGGTTTCATTTTCATTTTGGGGGTTTGGAGTTGTTGATGAAAGCCAACCTTTCCAGCCAGGGAAACGTTCTCCGTCTGAATTCAACTTCATCCTACAGAACACCCACAGAAAATTATCTTGGTGCAGCTGTCTTTCTTGATTGTTTTTTACTGTTGTTGTGGAAACAGTCAGAGAAGGTTCTGCTCTTCCAGTTGCAAAGCAAGGCTGAATTTGGATGGGTTTGAAAGTTGCTGACTTTTTCTTTGTTTTTCCAGTCGTGACATATTGTTGCTCTATTTTTCTTTCCAAGTTTCCTTCTTTTATTTCTTGGATCATGATGCCATGAGTAGAGTGTGTGGTGCCAGACCCATCAGTGGTCTCCTCTGTGAGATCGAAATTATCCCAGCAAAAATGGGTGATTTTTGGATGTGCCAATGCGGCAGAAGGAAGATTTGTGGAGCATTCAACAACACTGTCGCACATTGCAGTCTCCAGTTCCAAAAGAGTAGAGTGGGATGCGCAATGTCCAAAGCGGTTAAGGATGTTTATAATCTGAAAACTTCCAGTCAAATGCCTCACAGTCATCCCCAGAAGTAAATGTTTAGGCATTTTCCATTGTCCACAAGTGACATTATATCAAACATCTTGGGCCATGGAACGTACAAGTCTTTCAGACCTACTACTCATATGTCCTGCACCTTGCTTGGATAGGAGTGTAGTAAAAAATTTGATCAGAGCAGAAGGAAGTTGGTCTTGAGCAGATAGCAAATACTTGATGGGGGGGGGGGGGGGGGGGGGGGGGGGGGCAAGGCATTTGTGAATGATCTTTGAAAGAATCCAGAATCAAATATCTCAAGGTTACAGCAGCTTCTTGCAGTTTTCTTTCCTCTGATGAGGCACTCTCAATTGCAGCTTCAATTGCACAGCCTTTGGGGACTTCATTATTATAGAGAAAATGGCTATCAAAGATTTAAAAACCCTATATAGCTTTGTAAAATATTTTATGATATGAGGCAAAAAATGAGAAATGACAATAAAATTCCACTATTTATTGCATTTGAAGCAATTTTAGGGTGATAAACAATCATTTTATGCACAAAAATGAGTTCACGAAAAATTGCACCCGATGACCTTTCAAGGGCCATAACTCCTGTAAATGATACTTGAAAAAACTGTAACACCCGGATTAATTTGTGTTATATGTCCCTGAAGCATGCCTGAATTGTGCTAATGCAAAATCCCTCTTGTTTATTCATCCTGAAGGGAAACAAGTACACTGTAATAGATTTTTTTTTCAAATTATAGAGAAAATGGCTATCAAAGATTTAAAAACGCTATATGGCTTTGTAAAATATTTTATGATATGAGGCAAAAAATGAGAAATTACAATAAAATTCCATTATTGATTGTATGTGAAACAATTTTAAGGTGATAAACAACCATTTTATGCACAAAAACGATTTCACAAAAAATTGCACCCAATGACCTTTCAAGGGCCGTAACTCTCGTAAATGACACTTGAAAAAACGGTAACACCCGGATTAATACTCAAGATATATTGCTGTTTCAGAAAAACCATGTGGCGAAAACTCCCCCAGGGGGGGAGGGTTTCGCCCACTGGCCCATGCACTAGTGCATGGGCCAGTGGGCGAAACCCTCCCCCCCCCTGGGGGAGTTTTCGCCACATGGTTTTTCTGAAACAGCAATATATCTTGAGTATTAATCCGGGTGTTACCGTTTTTTCAAGTGGCATTTACGAGAGTTACGGCCCTTGAAAGGTCATTGGGTGCAATTTTTTGTGAAATCGTTTTTGTGCATAAAATGGTTGTTTATCACCTTAAAATTGTTTCACATACAATCAATAATGGAATTTTATTGTAATTTCTCATTTTTGCCTCATATCATAAAATATTTTACAAAGCCATATAGCGTTTTTAAATCTTTGATAGCCATTTTCTCTATAATTTGAAAAAAAAATCTATTACAGTGTACTTGTTTCCCTTCAGGATGAATAAACAAGAGGGATTTTGCATTAGCACAATTCAGGCATGCTTCAGGGACATATAACACAAATTAATCCGGGTGTTACAGTTTTTTCAAGTATCATTTACAGGAGTTATGGCCCTTGAAAGGTCATCGGGTGCAATTTTTCGTGAACTCATTTTTGTGCATAAAATGATTGTTTATCACCCTAAAATTGCTTCAAATGCAATAAATAGTGGAATTTTATTGTCATTTCTCATTTTTTGCCTCATATCATAAAATATTTTACAAAGCTATATAGGGTTTTTAAATCTTTGATAGCCATTTTCTCTATAATAATGAAGTCCCCAAAGGCTGTGCAATTGAAGCTGCATTTGAGAGTGCCTCATCAGAGGAAAGAAAACTGCAAGAAGCTGCTGTAACCTTGAGACATTTGATTCTGGATTCTTTCAAAGATCATTCACAAATGCCTTGGCCCCCCCCCCTCCCCCCCCCCCCCCCCCCCCCCCCCCCCACATCAGAGTATTTGCTATCTGCTCAAGACCAACTTCCTTCTGCTCTGATCAAATTTTTTACTACACTCCTATCCAAGCAAGGTGCAGGACATATGAGTAGTAGGTCTGAAAGACTTGTACGTTCCATGGCCCAAGGTGTTTGATATAATGTCACTTGTGGACAATGGAAAATGCCTAAACATTTACTTCTGGGGATGACTGTGAGGCATTTGACTGGAAGTTTTCAGATTATAAACATCCTTAACCGCTTTGGACATTGCGCATCCCACTCTACTCTTTTGGAACTGGAGACTGCAATGTGCGATAGTGTTGTTGAATGCTCCACAAATCTTCCTTCTGCAGCATTGGCACATCCAAAAATCACCCATTTTGCTGGGATAATTTCGATCTCACAGAGGAGACCACTGATGGGTCTGGCACCACACACTCTACTAATGGCATCATGATCCAAGAAATAAAAGAAGGAAACTTGGAAAGAAAAATAGAGCAACAAAATGTCACGACTGGAAAAACAAAGAAAAGGTCAGCAACTTTCAAACCCATCCAAATTCAGCCTTGCTTTGCAACTGGAAGAGCAGAACCTTCTCTGACTATTTCCACAACAACAGTAGAAAACAATCAAGAAAGACAGCTGTACCAAGATAATTTTCTGTGGGTGTTCTGTAGGATGAAGTTGAATTCAGACGGAGAACGTTTCCCTGGCTGGAAAGGTTGGCTTTCATCAACAACTCCAAACCCCCAAAATGAAAATGAAACCAACATGCCTTCAATTGTTGAATATATGCCTGTCATCAATGCTCCCATAACTGAAGCAGCTACAGTACAGAAGGTGCTACAACTATCTTTAGAGGCAACACAAGAGCTTGGTCAGCCATATACATTTGTAACATTTGACCTTGCTGTAGCAAAGAAAGCTTACGATATTGTCTGGCAAAACCCACAGCTTTACAAAACAGTCATTATTCACCTGGGTGTCTTTCACACCATAATGTCATATCTTGGTGCCCTGGGAAAGCTCCAAAATGGATCTGGTTTTGAAGAAATTGTGACTGAAGCAGAGCTATGTGCACATGGTTCTATGGATAGGGTTATGAGTGGAAAGAACTACAACAGGGCTATACGAGTGCATGTGTCTGTTTTGGAGGCTCTAGAGAGACTTCTGCTTGCAAAATTTGAGCAGGACACGGATTCAAAACTCAGTAAAGACCTCATGTCTTACATAAAGGAATTAACCGAAGGAATTTCAAGCCATACAGCTAATAAAATTCTCCAGTCAACTGTGTATGCTGAGTTATTTTCCCAGTATGAAGCCTTCAAAGAGAGTGTCCGCTCAGGAAAGTACGGAAAAACTGCACACTACTGGATCCAATACATGGACAGAGTTTGGCTTCTCCTCCAGTTTCTGCGAGCTACAAAGACAAACAACTTTCTTCTTCATATATCTTGTTTAAAAGAACTGTGCCCACTGCTTTTTACCATGAATCACCACAATTATGCCAAGTATATCAGTGTATATTTTGTGTCACTAGCCAACCTGATTCATTCCCACCCAGGGGGCAGAAGAAATGTTACAAGATAATGGATTTAGTGTCTCCAGATCAAGGACGCCTGCTAGAAGAATAGCAGTTGATATGACCATTGAACAAACAATAAACAAACATGCAAAGACAAAAGGAGGTATTGTTGGGTTCAGCAAGAGTCTTCCAAGATATTACCGTTGGAGTGTAACAAGACACAATCGAGCAGAATATGTATCAGCAACCCAAAGAATGATCAGCAACAACAACTGTATGGATATAGACACCCACAAAGAATTGAGCCTTGCAGAAAAAAAGACAAAGTGAAAAGCGAGTGCAAAAGATCCTCCAGGCATTTTCAGCATTTATCAATCCCTTTGAAGTTGAAGATGGTCTGGCCAGTCAAGCTTCAGGAATGAAAGTGCAAGAGGATGTTGCTGATGACCTGCTAGCCGTGGAAAAAAACAGGAAAAAGATTGTTTGAAAGTTTTGTTGAAAACAGACTGAAGGAAAAGACTGTAGAATTTCACAAGCCATTAGAAAGGAACAAGACCAAGACATTTGCATCATTGAGGAAAGTGGTAACAGTGAAAAAAGACATGAACGTGGTCAAAATCAAGGCACAAAGAAATTTATTTGGCCAGCTTCTTGTTTTGTCCCAAGAGCACAGTGTTGATCTTCAAAAAGTTCTTCAATATCCTCTAACACCTACTCCATGGTCGCTGGCTTCATCAGATGGTTTACCTCTGAAGACCAACAAAGCAACTCTTTTGCACAAGCTCACGCCTGACAATTCATTAATGTTCGAGGATTATGCAAAAAAAAACCAAACAAACACCGTTTTCATTGTTGATGGCAATGCACTGTTACAAACTCTGTCAGCAATCCCAAATACATTTGGTGAAGTAGCCAAACTTACATTTTCCTCCTTACCACAAGCAGTTTGTGTACACTTTGTGACTGATACTTACATAGAAGATTCAATCAAAGGTTGTGAGAGATTGAGGAGATGAACTTCTGAAGATAATGCATACTTGTTAAGAGGATCTGAAACAACAGTGCCCAGACGTTGGAAATCATTTCTCAGCTGCGTTGATAACAAAAGATCCCTTATCAGGTTTCTCCTCAAGGAATGGGAAAGTAACGAATATGCAAAGAAATTGAGAAACAGGGAAATCTTCTTTGTCTGTGAAGAGAGATGCGCCTTACTTTACAGTGACACGGATGAATTTACCACAGCTGTACCTTGTCTAGATCTCTACTCATCACAGGAAGAGGCAGACACACGAATTATACTGCACTGTCAATATGCTTCCCGCCAACCAAACTGTGAAACAATTGTTGTCAGATCACCAGACACGGATGTCTTCTTACTTCTCCTTTCATTCTCAGAGACAATTGGAAAGACCCTGATTTTTGATACTGGCTGTAGCAACAACAGGCGACAAATCAATGTCTCTCAGATTGCAAAGACTTTGTCTAAACAGATGTGTGATGCATTACTTGGTGTCCATGCATTCACAGGCTGTGACACAACAAGTTGCTTTGCTGGGCAAGGAAAGCTGAAAGCTCTAAAATTTCTTCAAAAGGAGGAAGATCTTAGAATTCTGTTCTCCAGATTTGGAACATCAGCAGCTGTTTCGAGTAATTACTGTCTCATGTTAGAGTCATTTGTGTGCAAGCTGTATGGCAAAACCTCATGCACAAGTGTCAACAAAGTGAGGTATGACATAATTCGCCAGCGTTTCAAAGGAAAGAAAGGTACCATCTCATGCAGTGGTGGAATTGATCTGTGTCAGATGCCTCCTTGTAGTCAAGTATTGTCACTGCACATATCAAGAGCCAACATTCAAACTCTCATTTGGAGGAATGCAGTGTGCCAGAATCCTAGCATTCCAAAACCAGAGGATAACGGTTGGCAGAGAAATTCTGCAACTGAATTGGAAGTACAGTGGTTCAAAGATGCTTTCATTCCAGATGAGTTGCAGGAAATTGTGTAACGAAGAAAGCTGCACCAGTACTGACGAAGATACATATGCCGAGGATGGTAGTGATAGCTTTGACAGTGATTTCCTTGACGACACTTCAGAGGACGAAGAGGATTTTGCTACTGATGATGAGGATATGTAATAAATTGGTGAGCAGTGCAAACTGTTAAGGAGTATAGCATGTTTGCAAAACACATAAGGATATTGTTTTTATGTACTTACTGCATCTTGAATCAAGAATCCCTTTTGAGTATCAATTATTCTTCATAATATAACAATGCGATTTCGTTCAAAAGTCTTCGGTAATGATGCTTCACTTGGGTTGTGAACAAATTAGTCTTTTTTCATGATATATCTATTGTTTTTACCACACCTTCAACTTACTTTTAAATGTGACAACTGGACATCAATACCATGTTTAAAAAGAATGAAAATTATGATGAATTTGGCATCCCACAAAGTGGAGAAAAATTTAAGGGTTGCGTACACTTTTAGTTTTTCCTGTAACGGAGAAATATGAAGGTTGTTGTTGAGGCTTGGGCCATAGCTTTCTTCAGTGCTACATTTTTAATGAACATGCTGTTTTTGGCCATATTTAAAATAATTTTTGTGTAAAACACTGAAATACCCCATAAGTTTAGATATGACACTTCATGAGATTACTGACAAATTGTTTCAACTTTCTGTGAATCTATATAATATTTTACAAATTGAAAGCTTGTGCACATAGTTTGATAGTATATTTAATTTCCTTCAGTTTGATACCCAATTTGCATATATTTGAATTAATATTGTAGTCTCCAGAGCCTTTGAAAGAAATGTTGTCTCTTTTTTGCAAGGGGACACAACTCACTTTTTTCAAAGGGCCATAACTCTCTTAAATGACACTTATTTTTACGGTAACAGTGGAATTTGTATGGCCAATAAGTTCTATTATTTGAAAAACATAGTGGCATAAACTCCCAAAGGGGGGGGGGGGGGGGTCCCAGTGGCCTAAGCACTATAGTCTCCAGAGCCTTTGAAAGAAATGTTGTCTCTATTTTGCAAGGGGACACAACTCACTTTTTTCAAAGGGCCATAACTCTCTTAAATGACACTTATTTTTACGGTAACAGTGGAATTTGTATGGCCAATAAGTTCTATTATTTGAAAAACATAGTGGCATAAACTCCCAAAGGGGGGGGAGGGGGGGTCCCAGTGGCCTAAGCACTATATGTTTGTCCGAGCACGTGTGGTGTGTCACAAATTCCATGTTTTGATTGGTGAAAAATCTACTGGTTAATTGTAGAGAATGTCCCTCTCTTGGCCATAAAAATAAAAGTCAAATGTGTGGGTTTGACTGGAGACATCTTTAACAAGTCTTTGGCCACAAAAGAAAACAAATTGTGAGTTGTATTCAATAGTTTAACCAGTGGGATCACTTGTTTCCTTGAGCACTACTAACAACTCACTAGATGTTGCACAAACGTCAAAGATGACTTCAAACTATAAGTCTGTAGTGTTTCATTCATCCTGTTTTGTTGTTAAAGGGGAAACCCGAAACGTTCATTTGATCTGTCTTTGTAATAAAATTGAAGCTTACATTCAATTTCACATTGTTATTTATTTCTTCGAGCTTCGAGCAGCAACATTTACATGTTGCAAATGGACGTAATTTTAAAGTTTAAAAAAATGTATTATACCATTTCAAATAGCTGATCTTTAATCTTTCCCTTTAGGTTAGTCGGCTCATCTTGTTATCAGGTGCATCTCCCAATGCCCGGACTCAGTACTGGAACAATGCACCAGTGCTCTGTGTGGCAGCCAGGGAGGGCTACACCGAGATGGTCTCACTCCTTATGGAATTCGGGGCTGACCCCAATGCCTTTTCAGACACGGGGCTCACCCCGTTGTGTCACGCCGCTGCTGTTGGACATCGGGAAGTGATGAGAATGCTCTGTCTCAAACACGCCAGGGTAAGAATTGATATGAAGAGTGGTTTTCCGAAATGTCTCGTATCAGATTTTTCCATGTTGACATTTAAAAAAACAAAAACAAGTAGTCCTTCATAGACTTTAGGCCCATGGAGCTGGAGTTTATCCCAGTTTCTATGGCGTGAAATGGACAATAATAGCAATTGCTTGCTATCATATGGATATAGGATGCTATCGCAGAGTACTTTCTGCCAGATATAGCAGATCCAGCCACCCATTCATTGCTGGTTAGACAGGGGAAATCCAATAAAAAAATCTCGAATGATCCTGGGAGCGATCTCTGTACCTTTGTGTGTGAAGTGAGTGCTCTACGAACTGGGCTACCAGGACCATTCTTCCCCCACCCCCCATTTTGACATTGAGGATTATTTCCCCAAAAATTCCTCATCCAGTCCATCATTTTATCAAGATTAATCCTCAATTTCAAACAAATCTAAGGAATTTTTTTTGACAATCACGTTTCAATATAGCTCATGGACGGAAAATCTCAAAAAGTAGAAAAATTGACTTATTGAGTTATTGAAAACCAGCCTTCATATATATATATATAGTATTATTAGTGTCAGTATTGGAGATATAACCATTGTTTTATATTGTGTGGTCATTAATGGGATCATATTTTTTTGGTTTCATTAGCCATTTTTTTTTTCACTTAAATGAATGTTGCCATCAAATTTTATGACTTATTGTCGAAGGCCTAAGTTTGAATAAACTTGAAACTCTGGATAGGACTTGGAACAGTTATTCTGATTTTACATAAATTAATAATTAAAAAAAATCTTTTCTATAAGTTTTGTCTGAAATGTTTTGTAATTGTCCAGATTTCAGCCGTGGACAACCAGAATCAGTGTGCGGCCATTCACGCCGTGATTCATGGACAAATGAATGCCCTGCTCTTTCTGCTGGATCTCTCCTGGCCTGTTGTGACTGGAGAGCCCACAAAAGACGAGGCCATCACACAGTGTTTTGCCGCTGCCGCTGCTACAGGCAACAATCAGGTAAAGTGAAAGGACTTACTTATGAGTTATGCCTCTTGGCTCCTGGCAAAGCATAGGGCCTCAACAGCACTCTTCCATCTTCTTCTGTCCTTGGCACAGACCTTTGCCTCACTCCAGGTAAGATTGGAGACTTACAAATCTTGGTGAAGGCTTCTCCTCCAAGTCTGTTTTGGACGACCGCGTTTCCTCTTGCCTTGTGGGTTCCGATCCATGGAAGTGAAAGGACTCGCATTTTATTTCTCTTTATCTCTCTTATTATGGGGGTCCTGATAAGCTTAGTCATAGTAGAGCACCTGCTTCACAAGCAAAGGGACTGAGATCGATCCCAGATGCAGTCGAGATTTTTTTTTCCCACTCCCCCCCCCCCCCCCCCCCCCCCCCCCCATGCAGACCCAGCAGTGATTGAGAAGCTGGGTCTGTTTGATCTGGTGGAAAGTACTTCGGGGTAGACTAGCGTCCTATCGGAAGGGTAGGAAGTAATTGCTTCTAGTCCCGTTTCACGCGATAGAAACTGGGATAAACTCCATGCCATGGGCCTAATGGCTCTGAAGACCTACTATTTTTTAACGTCTCTTATAACTCCAATAAATCCCTAGCAGTCTCTTATACCACTACCCTAGCATGTCATCAGCACAGATAGAATTGGTATATATTCACCATTATTTTTTATCAAATTGAAAATAAATGCAGATTTTAGTCTCTTCAAAATTCTGATTTATTTTTTTACAAGCAGATTTTTAGATGTAAACGGTTGAATTTTATTTATTTCTTTATTTATTTATTTATTTATTTATGTATTTACTTATTTGTTTATTTGTTTTGTTTTGTTTTCTTGCTTGCTAGAAGTCTAACTTTTGCCTTTTATCAAGGAGTCAGTGATTTGTATAAAATGGGACGGAAATAAATCTTTATCCTAAGGTGATAGTTTTATGGCTAGTGAGATAGTGCAGCTATGTGGTGTTGTGGTATGACCATCATGTTTGGATTGGAAAGTACTAGGTTTGAGCCTCACTTGCGCGTAGCTGAGTACTTGGAAAAGGCTCTTTACTCACATTCTCTCACCACTCTCAGGGATAAAATGAGTACCTGGCCGTCAGCAGCGTGGTCTCTGTCGAAAAAATCGTAATATCACCTAACAGGCGTCATGTCTTGTTCTACGTGTAAGGTGTTACTGTTGGTCAGGGACCCCTTGTAAAGCGGTTTGAGCATGATTAGTGGATATTGAGCTTTTAAAAAAAATAAAGCTCAGGAGGTAAACGATTCATGCAGAATTGATGAGGACCACCTTCAGATCAATAATGTCTATTATCACCATGTTAATTCAAGACTTTCATGTTCTGTCTTGTGTCATCAGATCTTGGAATATCTCCACCAAATGTACAAAGGGTCAAGGCTGGATTTGGTGGACTCCTTGCTTGGAGAAACAGGTGATTGTTGCAAAATGTTTTATCATTGGTTTTTAGAGACATACGAAGTAAATAAATGTGATTGGGTTTGGAAGACGTAATATGTATTGTTTAATGTTAATTTTTCTTTTCTATATATTAGGAGGGGGGGGGGGGTTGTTTTTTAATTTTTTTTCCTCATATTGCCACCTGATTCGACAGCAAAAAAAACTTATCCCTGCCATTTTTGAAGGAGTAATACCAAGTATTTTAATAATGTATTGCTTAATGTTAATTTTCCTGCTCTATATATTTGGGGGGGGGGGGTTAAATTTTTTTTTCTCCTCATGTTGCCATCTGATTCGTCAGCAAAAAAAATGTAAATCTGCCATTTCTGAAGACTCTTATATTTTCACATCCAACAAAAAAAATGACCTTTTGTCACAATCAAAGCCTCATTCAGCTTTTGTTCCATTTTACTCTTGCAGCCCTGACAGCTGCCTGTCTCCACGGACGCAAGGATTCCGTTCATTTCCTGTTGCAATCCGGGGCAGATGTGTGCATCACCAACAGCAAGTCGTTCACCCCACTCCTGTGCGCTGTCAAAGTTGGTCGTTGGGAGATTGCAGACATCCTGCTGTCGGCTGGAGCAGAGGTAGCCACCACCGACAAGTATGGAAGGACTCCCTTGATGATTGCTGCAGGTGAAGGACACAGCAGTGTGTTGGATCTCTTGCTTAACAAAGGTAAGTTATTCTATTGCTCATCTTCCCTTCTTTTGATAAAATCAATTCTATGATGAAAAAACAACTGCTTATCAAGATCTGGTCATGAAAACCAAGTTAGCAATTATTATTATTATTATTATTATTATTATTATTATTATTATTATTATTATTATTATTATCATCATTATTTTTATCATTATTACTATTATTATTATTATTATTATTATTATTATTATTATTATTATTATTATTACTATTATTATTATTATTATTATTATTATTATTATTATTATTATCATCATTATTTTTATCATTATTATTATTATTATTATTATTATTATTATTATTATTATTATTATTATTATTATTACTATTATTATTATTATTTGTATTGTTATTAATATTATTATTATTATATTGTTGTTGTTGTTATCATTATTATTGTTATTATTTTCATTATTATTTTTTTAAATTCATTTTTTAAAACATTGTTTCCGTTTGTTTCTCCACACAAAGGTGCCGACATGGGCAGTGTAGACAAAGAAGGGTTGACTGCCCTTTGCTGGGCTTGCCTTAGAGGTCACCTCATGGCTGTTGAGAGTCTCGTCAAGAAAGGGTCTCACATCCACCACACAGACAATAGTGGGCGTAGTCCTCTCCATCTGGCAGCCTTCTACGGAGATGCCAACATCGTAAGTTTAGATGTCCCTGTCTTTTTTTTTTTTTTTACTCATTCAATAACCTAAAAAAAGTTCTTTAGGGCATTGCAGGTTTGTTTTTTCCTACTTATTCAATACACTTCAAAAATGATCAAGTTCTTTAGGGTATTACAGTTTGTTTTTTCCTACTTATTCAATACACTTCAAAAAAGATCAAGTTCTTTAGGGTATTACAGTTTGTTTTTTCCTACTTATTCAATACACTTCATAAAAGATTAAGTTCTTTAGGGCATTACAGTTATCTCAGTTTTTGAAATGTTGACTGGGCTGAAATAATTGCTTGCCATTTTGATGGACTCAGCTAACAGTCACTGCTGATGTGACAAAGGGGTCAGAAATTTTATTTTTTCATTATGCTATCAACACTTTACAGTGAAACAATTATATTGCTGTTCACACTTACAATGTCTTCTATCCCTTTATATCTGTTTTCCGAGTTGCTTTCTGTCTTTGTCTTGAATTGGGATTGTTTTTTCCTGACCCTTGCTGGGATCCTTAGCTGAGAAGGAAAGTCAAATGTTTAGTATAAGTTTTGGAAGATGTTGTTTTTTTCCTTGTAAATCATCTCTTTGTTATGATCGGTTAGTTATTTTTTATCTGTTTTGGATATATTCTGTAAACATTTGAGTGTATTCATCTTAGTGGGAACCTGTGCTGGTGTCAGGATGAGACAATAGTTTGCTATAATTGTTTATTTATGTGTACACATGTTTATTTACAATTACAAGCACTGAAATAAATATAGGGAATGAGATTAGCGGAAGAGTAGCATCCCTTGATTGGACGTCACCAGCGGAAAAGTTATTAGAGAGAGAACGTCATGTTGGTTGTGCACATGCATCTCTCGTCCTCGCTTCCGGTGAAAGCGGCATGAGACACTTCACCGAAAGCGAGGACGAGAGAGACGCATGCGCAAAACCATGTTGACGTTCTCTCTGTAAGGTGACGTTCAATCAAGGGACGCTGCTCTTCCGCTAATCTGATTCCCTATTTTCTTTTATGGTTTCTTGCCTTCGACTCTTTAAAAAAAAAAAAATGAATCTTAATTTGATAACTATTATTAACTGATGCTACAACTTGAAACAAATATTATCTTAATATTGTTCCCCTTGTTTGATTCATGACCAGGTTCAGTTCTTGCTTGATCAAGGTGCCCAGATAGAACATGTAGACCTCAGTGGCATGAGAGCATTAGACAGAGCCATAGCATGTCGCAACACAGCTGTCATTGTCTGTTTTCTAAGGAAAGGAGCCAAATTAGGTGAGTGTTGTCGTAGTCCTTCAGAGCCATTAGACCCATGGAACTGGAGTTTACCCCAGTTTCTATAGCTTGAAACGGTCCGTTTTTTCATAGGATGCTAGTCTATTGCAAAGGGCTTTCCACTAGATCTAACAGCTACCCAATCATCACTGCTGGGTGGACAGGGGGGTCAGAAAAAAAACTTCGACTGCACCCAAGATCGATCAAGATCGATCTCTGTCCCTTTGATAACTGCTCTACCAACTGAGCTATCGGGACCCCTGTTGTAGTAGAGATGTTAACACTTTGCTGCTAGAGTTTGTCAACTGTGAAAAGTGATGAAGAAGAACGATTATGATAGCTTCAATAAAGAACACGAAACGTTTCAGGCTGAAAACCCTTCTTCAGTCAGTAGAAAAAAACGTGAATTCATCCTGATCCCGTCAAATAAATAGTTGATTGGTGACTGTATCGTACAGCATGTGTGAAGATATTCCATCTTGAGAAGAATAGTTGGCATAAGCACTCATTGCCTTATTCTCAGTATTTTAGGAGCTCAGAGCTCAATTATATTTATATATAGTTATAATTATTTTTCATCGTTACTTTTTATCAATGAAACAATATTTCTGATTCCTCGTTAGAGGCAAGTGTTGATATCACAACAAGATGAAATGTAGACAAGTATGATCCCTATAAGATTCGCTTTGATATTTTGACTCTACACAATATTCTATCAATGCAATACAATAATAGAATTATATTTTTGTTTTTTTTAATGTTACAGAATATATTTCAAAATAGAAGATTGTTTTGTCAACTGTTTGTGATGCTATTATAATTCATACGTTTTTAATCACAGGTCCTGACACCTGGGCCATGGCAGCTGGTAAGACGGATGTGCTCTTGTTGTTGTTGAACAAATTGATGGAGGATGGAAATATTCTATACAAGGTGAGAACCAAAGGACTGAGATAATATAGCTTTCTGGGTTGTTCTCTCCCCGACAACTTTCGGGCTTCCCATTTATCAACAAAACAGAATGAATGTTTCATTCATCCTGTTTTGTTGATAAAGAGGAAACCCGAAGTGTCCATTTTATCTGTTTTCGTATAATAAATTGAAGCTTACATTCAATTTTACATTGTTATTTATTACTTTGAGATTCGAGCAGCAACATTTACATCTGTCATTGATCAAGATTTTTAAAGTAAAGTATTTGTTTTTATTGGGGTTTTTTTTGTTGTTGGCTGAAGAAGGGTTTTGGATCTGAAATGTTCAGTGTCTTGTATTTTGTTCTTCTTTTGTTTTAAGTTGTTATATTTATTTTTCATCATTACTTTTTATCAAGTCTGTGTTAGTTTTCATTCCTTGCATTTAGTTCCCTTTCCTCATCTCATTAATTTCATGAATTCATTCATTCATTCATTTCCCCCCTTTTGTCACCTACAGAAAAATCGCATTAAGGAGGCCAGTATGAGATTCCAGTATGCCCTGAAGAAATTCCCAAGGGAAAGCACCCCAGAGGAAGCCCAGACATTCAAAGATCTGAAACTTCATTTCCTGCTCAACTCATCCCGATGCAAACGAAAGATGAATGTAAGTAAGAATAATTTGGGAGTTGTATTATTATTATTATTATTATTATTATTATTATTATTATTATTATTATTATTATTATTATTATTATTATTATTATTATTATTTGCTATAGTGCCAGTATCCACAAATAGTGCTCATAGGTGCTTTACAATAGTTTTTTTTTGGTATCACACAAATTCATTCATTCGACTACGAAATCATCACAAGTAGGCATCAACCCTGTAAGATATCTGGGTGGAGTTCCTGACCTCCCATAGTGGGCAGGGAGGTACATAATGTGTCTTCTATCCTCTTATATCTGTTTTCCAACATGCTTTCTGTCTTTGTCTTGGAATGAGATTACTTGGTTTTTTCCTGGCCTTGTCCAGAGTCCTGGCTGGGAGGGAAACAGTCAAATGCATAGTTCTTGTTTTGGGAGATGATATTTCTTTCCTTGTAAATCATCTCTCTGTTATGCACTCTATTATGTTTTCTATCTATAATATATGATTTGTAAAACATTTGAGTGTATTCCTCTTTGTTGGATTTTGTGCTTGTGTCCAGATGAGACTTATAGATGATCTCAAACTAAGTACATTGGCGGTATGCTCTTGGAATCTACATCTGATCCCTATTTGTTCCCAGTTCCCCTATGTCTTATTTTTTCTTGGGTGCTTTAATTGTAATTCTAGAACTTTTTACTGTCCCATTTTCTTCCTATTTACTGTCGCTGATATAACCTAAATGTGCTGCAAGCGCCGTAAAACCCTTAAAAACAAAACAAACTGTAAGATATAGTCTGAAAAACTGGGTATGTATTTAAGTGCCAGATAAACAGAAAGACAAATGGAAGAAGATTTTTAAAGTGATTTTTTTCCTTTATCCATTGGAAACGACGAATTTTTGAAATTTCAGGAAGGCAGCCCTGTAAACATATTTCTTCATCGACTTTGGGAACTGGGTGTATACGAATCCCCAATTACAAGCCTGCAACTTAAAATATATTGCAAATATTTTGGGTCCAATGTGACCAATTTCAGATTTTACTCATTCACATTTGATTTTGATATTATTTTTTGTTCAATTATAAGGAGTAAAATAGAGGAATTTTAAAAGTTTTATTTCTCACTGTGGACTGTTTCTTAAACATATAAAAAGGCAGCATGTGTGAATCATAATACACTCTTATCTATTATCATTATTTTTCTGTGTTAATCCCTAAGCTGCAACTTCAACCATTTTTCTCCTCTACTTAACAGGAACTGCAATCGGCCATTGACCTTGCCACAAAAGCCCTTGACCTTCGACCCAAATGTTTTGAGGCGTTCTATGCCAGGGCTAGAGCACGACGAGATGACAGGTGGGATTTCATTTAAATTACAATTAATGAGTGGGGGGGGGGGGGGGGAAAGGTTGCTTTAAAAAAAATTGTGACTCAGTAGTCCCACAGAGGCAAAAGGCCCATGGTGCCGGAGTTTATCCCAGTTTCTATAGCGTGAAACGGACAATGGCAATTGCTTGCTATTCTTTAGATAGGACGCTAATCTATCTCGCAAAGTACTTTCCACCAGATCTAACAGACCTAGCTACCCAATCACTGCTGGATGGACAAGGTGGTAAAAAAAAAAATCACGACTACACCAGTGATAGATCCCTTTGCACATGATGCGAGTGCTCTACCAATTGAGCTAACAGGGTCCCCAAAATTGTCACTCACCGTATCTTAATTGTATTATATTGAGTTGGTTTGGATGGTAAAATATGAATATTTTGTACAAAAATTTGAGGACTTAAACTTAAAGTGATCTAAGTTCTTATCTACACAGTTCTTAAAAACATTGAGAACAGGCGTGGAGAGAGTTCCAAATATCTAGGGTTCACAGAATTTGTGAATTTCCAGCCACGTGCTTGCACACATTTTAAAATACACGCTGTGATCATTTCATTATTTGGTATTTTTTCTCCATGTATCTAAGATTTTTGTATATTCTGTATTGTTTTTAGTTTCTATTAATTCTTGAAGGAGTTCATGCCGTAAACAAACAACAGAGGGAAAGAAAGAGTATTTCTATATTAATTCACTTTCTGTTTGATATTGGTTAACTCGGATTTCGATACGAAAATTCATTTCTATGTTCTAGTTTTTTGGCTTATATTTTTCTCTTTTGTTTCCTTTTCTTCCCCCAGACAATACAGTTTGGCAGAGCAAGACCTCATGGATGCTCTAAGACTGGCTCCGAGGAATCGTGAGCTTCATCGGCTTCTAGCTCGTGTCAAGGAAGAATGTCGGGAACAGATTCGTTATGACAGCAGCTGCGGCAATGCAGCTGGTGTTGGAATGGGAGAGTTTGGCGGTTACAGCGGTGGTGCTGGAGAAATGATGGATAGGATTTCCGAGGGAGAGGACGAGCATCATTCTCTGGCTGTTCACGGCAGTGGGGGAATGGGTGTGGATGGCGAAGCTAGTGGTGGAATTGGCAGCGGTGGCAGAAGCGGTGCTAGTAGTGGTAGTGGGACAGGGGCCTCAGGTGGGGGAGTGACAGTGACATCTAATGCTGCTCCTGATGAAACAGCCTTATGACATGGGGCCGGGGTGAGGTGGGGTAGCGATCGAGTTTGATTCACTCGTGAATGGATTCATAGATTGACCCAGAGTAAATCTTTTTTTTTTAAATATGCCA
This sequence comes from Berghia stephanieae, assembly GCF_034508935.2. Lineage (NCBI taxonomy): Eukaryota > Metazoa > Mollusca > Gastropoda > Nudibranchia > Aeolidiidae > Berghia > Berghia stephanieae. The sequence continues at coordinate 22,410,411 of NC_088371.1, forward strand.
GGTAGTCAGATATGAATAAATATGTTAAAGAAAGCAATTTCAGCATTTTAGAGCTATTATTGACTAAGAAGGGAATTTATTTCACACTGGTTCAGTCTCATAGTTTTTGTGTAAACAGAAAATATCGGTGGAGGAGAGTCATAAGTTTTTATAGGGATAATTTTTTTTTTTTAAATGGTTAACTGATCACAGGCATTACTCACTCAATACCAATAATAATAATAGCCCCTTTACCATCAAAACAGTGTGGCAGAGTGGTATAATTCTTCACCTCGTCTTCAGGAGGTACCCATTTAACATCTTTTGGCCAGGTCTTGTTTTCAGCAAGTCTCCTTAATCTAGCTCAAATGCGGTGTTTTTATGATAAAATAGAGTGGTTCCTATTGCATGAAAATTTTAATTTTCTTTACCAATTTTTTTTTTTGGTAAAATTATTGGCTCAAGGCATGCTTGAAAAATGATTGAGATTTTCATTTTGTCTAAAGCCATGGGAATGAAACAAGAAGGAAATGTATTCACTGAAATTTTGTAAGTAACCAGAGTTGCTCATTTTAATAATAATAATTTGTTTAAAAGCAGCATTGCAGCGCTGCAAATTTAGCTAGTGTGAGGTGACTTGCTCATGGCCACACAGCGCAGCGGTGGGTGACCGTACTGCTGAGCCACGCTGCCTCTGACTACTTGAAATCTTTAATTTATTTGCCTTGAATATCCAGCATCACGCTGCAAAAGCTTTCAACAGGAACTAGATTACGATATCAGTAGTAAGTTTGCAGTTTTGTATTTGTCATCCGAGCAAGCAATGCATGATTCAAAAAGCCAGTACAAATATATAACACATTGAATTTGAAGTGTCATTCACTTACTATGTATATCCCTCTAGGATCAAATTTTCTTTTGTGTTTGAAGCACTAACATAAACAGGTTACAATTCTAACATAATATGTTTATACTGCTGATCACTAGTGATTTTTTTTTATTAAACAGATTATCTTTAGTTAAATTTCTTGCTGAATATTATCATTTTTGGCTTTTAATTCTGCTGATAATCTTTCTTTTTTTTTTTGCTTATTTACTTGAGTGTTGCAATTCATTTCACGAAATCAGTCATTTAAGAAAGTACTATGAAACATACATTATCATATGATATTCCATTAGGTCTAAAATAGTTGATTTGAGGAATGATTAACAGGGAAAATATTGTTAATAGGTATTTGACTTAAGCTAAAGACAATATTAGTATTACTGAAGCTTTAGACTATTATAATAGTATTACCTAAGCTTTAGACTATAATAGTATCACTGAAGCTTTAGACTATAATAGTATCACTGAAGCGTTAGACTATAATAGTATTACTTAAGCTTTAGACTATAATAGTATCACTGAAGCTTTAGACTGTAATAGTATCACTGAAGCGTTAGACTATAATAGTATTACTTAAGCTTTAGACTATAATAGTATTACTTAAGCTTTAGGCCATAATAGTATTCCTGAAGCTTTAGACTAGTATAATAGTATTACACTGGTCAAATATTTTAGACAAATTCTCCCAAGTAAAAAATATTTTGTTCGTATGAATAAACGTGCTTTCAAAACATCCAAATCACGTTGTTTTGTATCTACCAGACTTGCAGAGCTGTTGCTTAATTTAAACTAGTCCTTTCTTGTTTTTTTAATCATTTGAAATTTATAAGAAATGGATGGTAGTCGGAGTGATGTGATAAAATTGTAATTAATTGCTTTTTATGCAACATTATAATTTTGGCCCATTCATCACATTTTTGTATTGTAATGAACTATTCTGCACAAGATTGATACTGATGATAATAATAATAATCACGCTAGTGAACATAATTATAATGATAATAATAATTATAATACTAATAATAATAATAATAATGATATATTTTACATTGAGGATAATGATAGTGTTTTATTTTATGAACTACAGGCTAACTAGATACGGAGGCGTATTAATTATTGTCAATAAAGTCAACGGTTTAATACAGAATATTTATGAAATGTTGTTTTGTTTTTTTTTTTTGTACATAGATTAGGCTAATTAATGTTAGATTGTCATTTAACAGAGAGAATATCTCAACCAGAAAGATAATATAACTCTTTATCCATTTGCTACTCAGGCGTGAATCGACCAGTCATAGTTCATACTTGCTATCGCTTATCCACCCCCGCCTTTCCCCACATAACTGGAATGGTTTGTTTTATTTTTAAAACTTTTTTTTTCGTATTTTTTTGTTGTTTTTATTTTATTTTTATTTTTTTTATGGCATTTAATTTTTTTAATTTTTTTTTTTTTTTGTTGTTGTTATGTATGCATTTTCATTTTTAATTTATTTTTTTTTTCCATTTTATTTAATTTTATTTTGTTATGTATGCATTTTTCTTCTTTTTAGTATTTAAGTTACACTTTTTAAACATTTCTATCTCCAGAGTTGATGACGCGCAGGAAAATCTATTACATGGTTCAGGAAATAAAAATATGATGGGATGTTAGAAAAGTTTTGTGGGATGTTACAGGTTTAAATGAGGTTATTCTATGGTTATTGAATCTTAGAGTTCTACTTTGAAAATAGTAGGTGTACGAGGTATACCTACATCTTCTTAGTCATGACTTGTTAGATTTTCCTGCGCTTATTTTCTCTCATTTGTAAATACAGCTATATGGCGGCCACTAACATTAATAAGAAGAATGTTTGTAACCTCCTATTGTATCTTAACTCTATATGTATATATTTATATATATATATATATATATATATATATATATATATATATATATATATATGAGTGTTGGTGGGTATTTGTAGATACTAGAGTGCTCGATAATCTTAATTAGAGCATGTAAAATAAATTAGGACACTCACATTGTATTGTGCCAGAAAAATCGTTTCAATGCTGGTAGCATCTGGATTCATCGTCAGCTGATGAGATGCTACCAGCATTGATACGGTCGTCCTGACATGATACAGTGTAAGCGTCCTTTTATATATATATATATATATATATATATATATATATATATATATATATATATATATATATATATATATATATATATTATATGTATAAACTTAAATGATATGTTGAGTTGATAATGACTGATGTATAACAACAGGGATCAACATTGTTAAGATCCTGTGTCGTATTCAGCTTTCCCCAATTTATTGATGAAGCATGTGTTATTTTAAGGAGAGTGAGTTGTGCAGGCTCTTATGTGTTAATAATAACAACAAAAAATGATAAGCATACAATGTCCCCTTCTTTGAATTGAAGGCTTTGATAAGTCAGGGCGCTCTACAAGTGGGGGTCTCTATATCTGACACGTTCAAAGTGTTCAATAAAAATTACGCGTGTTGTGAGATTTGTCACAGTTTAACCTTTTCCTTGGGGGCGAAGTAGCCGAATGGTTAAGGCATTGCACTGTGATCCGGATGACCCGGGTTCGAGCCCCGCTTCAGGCACTTTCGTTTTTTACCTTGAGCAAGATTATTAACCCTCAATTTGCTCTTTTGGACAACATGGGTGAATCCTGTTGACATCAGACATCTTGTTTGATGAGTTATCTATATTCCTTCCTGGAATGCCTTGGCGACGATATCTTATGGTATCGTGGCGCAAAAGGCATAATTTGTTTTTTAATTTAACCCTCTCCTTACCAGCCATAGGAAAATTGTCACATTCGTTATACGATTCAACCCACAATTTTCTTATTATGATTTCTCTTGTACAACACAAAATTTAAAGAAATGCTTTGATTACAGCTATTAATACTAAACACTGTGTTGTAGACATCATTTTGCTGATCAACATTCTGTATATACAACTTTTTGTTTGAGTAAGAAAAGTCTATTCTTGTGTTGGGTGGTAGTGAATTTTCGGGGGGAAATTCTAAAAATGGCTGGTAAGGAGAGAGTTGAGCATTCTGTTTTTAAATGTTACATTATCATAATGTTGTAGTTATTACTAGTTTGTTTTTTTAATGAATTTGTTTGAAGTGCTAGTGAGACGAGAGTACCTCTACATTAAAACAAACTGCTTTTATGTGATTGTGTAAATACAGAAATGTATGTTAATGTGTTGATGCATAACGGTGTGCATACAAGATGTGCCTACTCGATATCCGTTTGATATACGGTCATGTAAATATTTGATAATATTGTGTATGTTCCCCCCCCCCCCCTCTCTCTCTCTCTCTCTCTTTCTCTCTCTTTCTCTCCTCTCTCCCTCTCTCTCTCTCTCTCTCTCTCTCTCTCTCTCTCTCTCTCTCTCTATCTCTTTTTTTTAAATTGGTAATACAAAGAAATAGAGAGAGCAAAGAGACATGTCCCCCATTTGTAATGTGTAAGATATTATTTGTATTCCTATTCTACTGTTTATTCAGTGGATCACTTAATTAATAGCTAGATATTTTTAAATAATTGTTTTGAATTGATTCATACTTATTCTTATGTATCTAAGTGTAAATAGTTGAGCATAAGCTCCAAAAATGTAAATGGATATCATGCTTGTTAAAAAAAAATAGCTATGTTTGTTTTCTTTCTTTCGTCTTCGTTTTCTTTCGTCTTTTCTTAAATTTTTTTTTTTCCATATTTTGGCTTACGCGACCTTAAATTGTTGCAAATACAATGGCTTATCTCATTTGTGTAAAACAAACAATTATTTTTTTTTTTTTTGTTTGCTGTTTTTTTGGGGGGTTTTTCTTTTCGTTTGTTTGTTGGGTTTTATTTTCGCATGTTTTGTTTTGTTGTTTTATGTGTGAATGTGTGTTTCCAAAGATTAAAGCATTTGTAGTTTTCTTTTCTTTTTTTTTTTTTGTTGTTGTTGTTGTTGTTAATTCTCTGTTGTTGTTGTTGGGTTTTTTGGGGGTTTTTTTTATTTTTAAATTTCTTCTACTGTGAATACTGTGAATGGTTTAAAATCTCCCATGTGGTTGGATGGGAGCATCACCCTTGAATCATATACCTATGATGTTTGCATGGGTGTACGATCCGATAGTGATGTCGTTTCTTCTTCTCTTTACTAGCCTATCCTGCTTCTTTGGTTTGTGATTGTATTTTTGACAGGGGATATTTTTTTTCTGTAAATCTTCTGCCTGTTTGTTCTTGGTTATTTATAATTTAGCTTATGATATCTTTAGGTTATGATTTTGATTTACATTTGTACTATTTTTGTTAGATTGCTTGTTTTTTTTTTGTTTCAGCGGTCTCTCATATAACCTCAATTGTGTTGGAAGAGACCTAAAGCAACAAACAAACAAAACAAAAAAAAATCAGATCTTGTGCCACAACTTTTATTGGAATTACACAGTGACCATCATGATTTGCTTAGTTAATTATTACACAAGTCGCACATGTTGTTTGTTATTCTCTTATCATTGAGATATTTTTGTTTTCAATTATTGGAGTCTTGATTAAGTGTTCAGACAACCAAAAGTGTGTCAATTGTTTATTGGATTTTTGTTGTTTTTTTTGTCTTTTGGTTTATATATACTTTTTTTTTTTTTTTTTTTTGGAATGAATACAGTTCACCGTTTTTTACATTGCAAAAGACCCAAAGTTCGTATTTCGTAACATTTTGATCATAGATAAAATGAAGTTGACATCACTCAGGTCTTTGTTATTGTTTTTTGTTTTGTTTTTTTTTTGCCATCCGCGTGTATGAGTAATTCTCACTAAACTGTATTAACCAGACTATAAACGTTTACGGTTACACATAGTTCTGTGTGTTGGTCCGTTATATTTCCGGATGGCAATGTTGTGAGCTTCTTAACCAAGCGCACACTATCTATAAATTTACTTTTACCGGTCATCTGTTCATCCCGACATCTTACCGTTGTGTGAGACAGAGGTAACAAATAGAAAAAAAAAACGTCTCCTTTACAGGCCTGCCAACCGTCCCGCATTGTGCGGGACCGTCCCGCATTTGCGCCAAGCCGTCCTTCATTTTTGAAAATTATTTTCGAAAAAAAATAAATAAATAAAAAAAAAAAAATCGAATCTATAAAATAAAAATAAAAATCAAAACAGAAAGAATCGAATCTATGAAAAGAAAATAATAATAATAAAAAAACCTCTACTTTATTTACTATGGATTTCAAGTAATTATATGGGGTTCTATCGTTTACGGTTAAAATGGTTTGCGTCGTAAGCATGTTCAGTTCGGTCGGGTGTCCCTCTTTTCATTTTCAAAAGGTTGGCAGGTCTGCCTTTAGCACATCTCAGTCCAAAATAAAAAATTGAAGAAACAATACCTTTTTCTTTTCATTCTTTTCACGTGGTAACGATGATCATGAGGTCAATTTTATCTTCAAATTAAGACATTAAGGAGCAGGTACCTGTGTAATATAAAGATCTAAACAAGTGTTTATTTTTTTGTACTTTTCATACACACTTGTTCAGACACTTTTATCTTCCTGTATGTAGCATTCTCCGTGTTGATTATGATTTTCATCATTGTTATTGTTGTCTGTTGTTTTAGATAATGTTGATAAAAGACATGTGAATGTAGACTATGTCAACTGCTTTAGTAAATTATTATGCATTAATGTTTGTTTTTTTTTCTGTATTTCATGGAAATATTTTTCATGTTTTGTTAGCAAGTTTGTTTTGTTTTTGTTTTGTATTTTTTATGCTTTCGTAATGGAATAATGATTTTTTTTTTTTGCAATTATCAAATAACACTTATCGAACCATGGAATAACAACACACTATTGTTGATGATATTATCAATGATAACAATAAAATTTTCATCATTGCTATTAATTTTGTTGTTGTTTTGATTGTTCTGGTCTCACTGTTGTAATAGAATTAGATACTCTCAAACGCAAAGCTCTATCAATTACAATATTGTTGTAAATCAAGCCCACAATTCCCGTAGGTTATCAGACCTAATAATGTGTGTACGTAGTACTTACCCCTTCCTTTCTTACGTGCACAGATTTGGAGGTCTGATGACCGAAGAAAATGATGGACTTGTTCTAACATTGTTGTAACGAAGAACATTTTGCAACGGTTGGATAGTATCGTTATTATTACACTAAAACATAACATTTTGGGTAACCAGGCTACATGTACAAAGTGTAACAGTAACAAAGAAAGCTGTGTGGGGTTCCTACCTCCCATAGTGTGCAGAGAGGCACATACTATACTGTGTCTTCAATCCCCCTATATCTGTTTTCCAACTTGCTTTCTGACTCTGTCTTGGAATGATTACTTGGTTTTGTCCTGGCCCTGGCTGGATACCCTGACTGAGAGGGAAATGGCCAAATGTATAAATTAGTTTTGGGAAATGATATTTTTTTACTTGTAAATCCTCTCTCTGTTCTCCATTGTATTATTTTTTGTTTTACATATTTATTAGGATTTGTAAACATTCGAATGTGTTCCTCTTAGTGGGGACCTGTGCTTGTTTTCAGGATGAGACATTTATTTACGTGATTTCACACTAAGTACTTTGATAGTGTGCTCATCTCACTTTCTTCTTTTTTACTGGCGCTGGTATGGCCTAAATGTGTTGCAATCGCCGTAAATCCCTGAAGAACAACAAACAACATATCCAGTCAGGAACAGGGGGGGGGGGGGGGGTGGCGTAATTCCTCTTTGGGGGATAGAACGTGGACTGACTCCAGTCATTTATTTTCCACACCGTTCTGAGTGGGGATCCTGACCTCCCATAGTGGGCAGGGAGGTACATACTGTGTCTTCTATCCCCTTATATCTTGATGGGGATCCTGACCTGTCATAGTGGGCAGGGAAGTACATACTGTGTCTTCTATCCCCTTATATCTTGGTGGGGATCCTGACCTCCCATAGTGGGCAGGGAGGTACATACTGTGTCTTCTATCCCCTTATATCTTGGTGGGGATCCTGACCTCCCATAGTGGGCAGGGAGGTACATATTGTGTCTTCTATCCCCTTATATCTTGGTGGGGATCCTGACCTCCCATAGTGGGCAGGGAGGTACATACTGTGTCTTCTATCCCCTTATATCTTGGTGGGGATCCTGACCTCCCATAGTGGGCAGGGAGGTACATACTGTGTCTTCTATCCCCTTATATCTTGGTGGCGATCCTGACCTCTCCATATGGCGAGGTACATACTGTCTTCTATCCCTTATATCTTGTGGGATCCTGACCTCCCATAGTGGCAGGGAGGTACATTTTGTGTCTTCTATCCCCTTATACTGGGTGGGGATCCTGACCTCCCATAGTGGGCAGGGAGGTACATACTGTGTCTTCTATCCCCTTATATCTTGGTGGCGATCCTGACCTCCCATAGTGGGCAGGGAGGTACATACTGTGTCTTCTATCCCCTTATATCTTGGTGGGGATCCTGACCTCCCATAGTGGGCAGGGAGGTACATACTGTGTCTTCTATCCCCTTATATCTTGGTAGGGATCCTGACCTCCCATAGTGGGCAGGGAGGTACATACTGTGTCTTCTATCCCCTTATATCTTGGTGGGGATCCTGACCTCCCATAGTGGGCAGGGAGGTACATACTGTGTCTTCTATCCCCTTATATCTATTTTCCAACATGCTTTCTGTCTTTGTCTTGGAATGAGATTACTTGGCCCTGTTCGGAGTCCTGGCTGGGAGGAAACAGTCGAATGCATAGTTATTGTTTTGGGAGATGATATTTTTTTCCTTGAAATCATTATATTTATTTTTAATGTATAATGTAAGCATTTGAGTGTATTCCTCTTTGTTGGATTTTGTGCTTGTGTCCGGATGAGACTTATAGGTGATCTCAAACTAAGTACATTGGTGGTATGCTCTTGGATTCTACATCATATCCCTATTTGACCCTAGTTCCCCCTTTGTCTTACTTTTTCTTGGGTGCTTTAATTGTAATTCCAAAACTTTTTACCATCCCATTTTCTCCCTTTTTACTGGCGCTGATATAACCTAAATGTGTTGCAAGCGCCGTAAAACCCTTAAAAACAAACAAACAAAAAACAAATCAAACTAAGTACATTGATGGTGTGCTCTTGGAATCTACATCTGTTCCCTATTTGAAACAATTCCACTTTGTCTTACTTTCTCTTCGGTGCTTTGATTGTAAATCTAGAATATTTTGACTATTCCATTTTCTTATTTTTACTGCTGCTGGTATGACCTAAATTAATGTGTCGCAAGCGCCGTAAAACCCTGAAAAACAACAAACAACATATCCAGTCAGGGGGGGGGGGGGGGGGGTGGTTGGCGTAATTCCTCTTTGGGGGACAAAACGTCGACTGACTCGAGTCATTTATTTTCCACACCGTTGATTCATCGTCTCGTTACTTCTGTTTCCTTCTATCATTTCTTTTCCATGTTGCTTTGGTACAGACTGGGCCCTGCTGGAATCACGGTCAGATGGACTCATCGGGTTTGTTTTTTTTTTGAGAGAGGATAGAATTAAAGTAAAGTAATAATAAAATAAAATAAAATTCCCTTTATTCATCTCATGGGTGAAATTTGTCTTGGGGGTCTTTTCCAAGGGAAGACTGGAATAACCCAGGCGTCAGTTGCAGTGTAGCGCCGCAATTTGAACTAGTTCGAGAGACTTGCTCAAGGCCACACAGTGCAGCGGGTAATCAAACTCGGTACCTTTCGGGTACGAAGAAAAGACCGTACTACTGCTGAACCACGCTGGTGAGATTTATTTACCTCTTATGATTGGTGATGCGGTCACTCTTGTTTTCTATCCTATCGAATTTCCTTTTGCTTTCTATCGCTGTCTATTAATTAGATAACTTGGTTTTGTTCTGACCCTGGTAGGAGTCCTGTGCTCAGAGGGAATCAGTCAAAGGTATTAAAGATGATATCCCTCCCCCCCCCCCCCCCCCCCCTGTAAATCATCTCTCTATTGTGTACTATTGCATGCTGTCTCAGTTTTTGTTTAAAATCAACACACCTCAACCATGCGCAGAACTTCGTTTGATATCTTATCTGACCATTTGATGTTTATTCGAAAGCTTCTATGCGGTATCGACATTCCTTGTCTTCAGTCCAGGTTTCACACGCGTTGTATCTAGGTGTTTTTAACGATCGCAAATCTTTGTTTTATTTCTAGAAAAACTCTAGCGTCTTTCGTGATGGTTGCACCGATATATTTAAACGTTTAAACTTGTTTGATAGTTTTCCCTTTACTGATGAGGTGAAAAGATAGATCTGGATTTTGTTTGTTAACGATTATGCACTCGGTTTTCCTCACGTTCAGCAAAATTTCCTTTGCTTCGCTACCAGCCACTAATTTGTAAAGCATGACCTGAAGGTTTTCTGTTGCGTAAACCGTAAGAACTGCACCGTCCGCATACCTCAGGTTCGTCAAATTCTCACCTCGCACACAGATGCATAATGTGTTTAAAGATAACATTGTGCATCTGTGTATCTACAATTTTTTGCATTTAACTCATTTATTTTAGACACAAATTATCAAAAAGCTTTTTTAAGTTATGATCATGGAATTTTACGATATCACCGTATCTAGTATTTGAGCCAATAGGATTCAATAGTCGTAACGTCACTTCCTTCCTAATGACGTATGGTAACTTAGCAACACTGGCTCTAAACTATCGGAACAATGGCGGACGCCGGTATGAAATATTTCTCCGGCGAGCATAAAAGCGTTTCCAGAGGAAAAAAAAAACCATAAATTTGATCATGTTTTGACTTTTACACATTCTGATCACAAAGCACACGAAAAGGGAACGAAAAGTTCTAGCTAGCATGAAGAATAAAAAGTAATGATTTTCTTTGTTTAGAACCAAGATGGCCGCCGTTGCCGGGCGCGTGACATCAGACTACTGAATCGTATTATCATTAGAATCCACCAGAAGATTGTGATGGTATTCACGTCAACGCTTTGCTCACGGGACAGCGTGGCTCAGCAGTATGGTCTTTTGCTTCGTACCTGAAAGGTCCTGAGTTCGACTACCCGCCGCGTTGTGTGGCCTTGAGCAAGTCACTTAGCCTTAGCTCACTTTGCGGCGCTGCACTGCGGCTGACGCCTGGGTTATTCCAGTCTTCCCTTGGAATAGACCCTAAGGAAACATTTCCCCTTAGGGATGAATAAAGGGAATTTATTTATTATTTATTTATCTATTTTTCACTTGTACGATTTTGAATCACGATGTGTCAAAAGTTCCATTAATAACCCGATGTCGCCCCACTTGAATCAAAACAAAAGGTCATCCTGTGGTGTGAAACGAAGACAAATCTATGTATGATGAGGACAACAGTGCCCTCCGTACTCAAGTCACAACAAGATCCCGACAGCCTCAAAACTCTTGCCCAGAACCGTGACCAATGGAGTCATTTAACAACATGGATGGAGAGAGCAGATATATACTCATCGACTGACTGAATCACACAATTCTCAGCAAGTGTCATTCGGACTGCGAGGCTTACTACTACTACTACTACTACTACTACTACTACTACTACTACTACTACTACTACTACTACTACTACTACTACTACTACTACTACTACTACAACTCGTGAAAATACAACGTATATGGGCTTGATGATGTCAACGAATGAACTAAAAGTACACAACTGATAGTGATAGATAATAAAAAGCCTTAATATTGGGATACGATTCCAGTATGCGTATTTATTAGTTCTTATGACAAGAATTGGATTCAGTAGTCTGATGTCACGCCGCCAGGCAACGGCGGCCATCTTGGTTCTACACAAAGAAAATCATTACTTTTTATTCTTCATGCTGGCTAGAACTTTTCATATGCCTTTTGATCAGAATGTGTAAAAGTCAAAACATGATCATATTTATGTGTTTTTTTCCTCTGGAAGCGTTTTTATGCTAGCCGGAGAAATATTTCATACGGGCGTCCGCCATTGTTCCGATAGTTTAGAGCCAGTGTTACTAAGTTACCATGCGTCATTAGGACGGAAGTGACGTTACGACTATTGAATCCTATTACAGTCCGTTCATCAACCCGTGGGCATGCGTTGACGTGACTTTCTTCACAACCTTCTCGTGGGTTCTAGTGATATTTGGCTCAAATACTAGAATTGTTTGTGACATTAAGTCATTAATAGTGCTGGGCGGGTACCCGCGGGTAATAAAGTTAAACCGGGTACTCGGGTAAAAGGGGCGGGTAGCGGGTACCCGCTTCAACAAATGGAAACCGAACTGAGAGTGATGATAATTTGACATGATGTAATACAATTTTGATTTACATATTTACATTTACGTGACATTTTTTCAGAAGATTTTCCTCCTTTATTTTTTAATTACATTGATTTTTTTTTTGGTTTTATTTGTTAACACACGTTTGATTCAATTTTGGAATCAACAGATTAAGACTATTAGTTCTTAACTTTTAAAGGAATCTCAGATTTTTTTTTTTTTTTTTTTTTTTTTGTTTTTTTTTTGTTTGGTTTCATTGTAATTAATTATCCTTGTTTCCTACTTCAGTTTCGTTTCATTTCAATGAATATGTGGTACTCTAAAAGATGAATCATTCTAAACTGTTTTATACATACCTACACAATTATATCAATCAATATGTACTCAGGTGCAAGATTAAGTATATATTTTATTATTATTATATATTATTATTATTATTATTATTATTATTATTAATATTATTATTATTATTATTATTATTATTAATTATTATATATTATTATTATTATTTATTATTATTATTATTTATTATTATTATTATTTATTATTATTATTATTATTATTATATTATTATATTATTATTATATTATATTTATTATTATTATTATTATATATTATTATTATTATTATTATATATATTATTATTATATTATTATTATATATTATTATTATTATTATTATTATTATTATTATTATTATATTATTATTATTATTATTATATTTATTATTATTATTATTATTATTATTATATTATTTATTCTATTATTATTATTTATTATTATTATTATTATTATTATTATATATATTATATTATATATTATTATTATTATTATTATTATTATTATTATATATATTATTATTATTATTATATTATTATATTATTATTATTATTATTATATTTATTAATTATTATTATATTATTATTATTTATTATTATTATTATTATATTATTATTATTATTTATTATTATTATTATTATTATTATTATTATTATTATTATTATTATTATTATTATTATTATTATTATTATTATTATTATTATTATTATTATTATATTATTATTATTATTATTATTATTATATTATTATTATTATTATTATTATTATTATATATTTATTATTATTATTTATTATTATTATTATTATTATTATTATTTATTATTATTATTATTATTATTATTATTATTATTATTATTATTATTATTATTATTATTATTATTATTATTATTAATTTAAATTTATTATTATTAATTATTAATATATTATTATTATTATATTTATTATTATCATTATTATTATTATTATTATTATTATTATTATATTATTATTATTATTATTATTATTATTATTATTATTATCCTTTGGGTCAAATAAATGAAATAGTTTTCAAGCGATTCGTCCTATTTCGTTAGCAATCGAATAGAAAATTCAATAGCATACAAGATGATATAAAGCACATAGACTAGACCCGTCTATGTTTGCCATTGGAAGTACAAACAATAATAACTGTATGTATTTGATCGAAAAGACTTAGACTTTGAAAGTTGCATTTATTTAAAGAGGGAATTCTAAGCTGTATACTATGGTGCAGCTAGACGGACGGTAGTAACCCGTAACCATATAAAACTTTATTTGTATAGTACTATATGAATATTGACTTAACATAAACAAAGTTTGTTTTTTATCTTCAATCGGACTCTTCACATTGCTTTATTTCTTTGATCACGAGAGAAACATTTCAATAAAAAAAAATCTCTTTTAAAGATCGGACCAGGGCGATTTGATATGGGAGATCATGAGACTCGAATTGGAAGGCTTTT
>NC_088371.1:22431887-22439387 GCF_034508935.2 Berghia stephanieae
AAAAACAACAACAATAATAATAATAATAATAATAATAATAATAATAATAATAATAATAATAATAATAATATAATAATAATAATAATAATAATAATAATAATAATAATAATAATAATAATAATAATAATAATAATAATAATAATAATGATACTAATAATAAGAAGAAGTAGATGATGAAGAAGAAGAATGATGATGATAATGATAATAAGAAGGATGATGATGATGATGATAATAATAATAATAATAATAATAATAATAATAATAATAATAATAATAATAATAATAATAATAATAATAATAATATTGAGTGTCTAGTGACTTACTTCAATGGAGAGCAATACAATGTCCGTGGGGTGTCTAGTGACTTACTTCAATGGAGAGCAATATAATGTCTGTGGGGCGTCTAGTGACTTACTTCAATGGAGAGCAATATAATGTCCGTGGGGTGTCTAGTGACTTACTTCAATAGAGAGCAATATAATGTCCGTGGGGTGTCTAGTGACTTACTTCAATGGAGAGCAATATAATGTCTGTGGGGTGTCTAGTGACTTACTTCAATGGAGAGCAATATAATGTCCGTGGGGTGTCTAGTGACTTACTTCAATGGAGAGCAATATAATGTCCGTGGGGTGTCTAGTGACTTACTTCAATGGAGAGCAATATAATGTCCGTGGGGTGTCTAGTGACTTACTTCAATGGAGAGCAATATAATGTCCGTGGGGTGTCTAGTGACTTACTTCAATGGAGAGCAATATAATGTCCGTGGGGTGTCTAGTGACTTACTTCAATGGAGAACAATATAATGTCCGTGGGGTGTCTAGTGACTTACTACAATAGAGAGCAATACAATGTCCGTGGGGTGTCTAGTGACTTACTTCAATGGAGAGCAATACACTGTCCGTGGGGTGTCTAGTGACTTACTTCAATAGAGAGCAATACAATGTCCGTGGGGTGTCTAGTGACTTACTACAATAGAGAGCAATACAATGTCCGTGGGGTGTCTAGTGACTTACTTCAATAGAGAGCAATACAATGTCCGTGGGGTGTCTAGTGACTTACTACAATATAGAGCAATACAATGTCCGTGGGGTGTCTAGTGACTTACTACAATAGAGAGCAATATAATGTCCGTGGGTTGTCTAGTGACTTACTTCAATAGAGAGCAATACAATGTCCGTGGGGTGTCTAGTGACTTACTACAATAGAGAGCAATACAATGTCCGTGGGGTGTCTAGTGACTTACTTCAATAGAGAGCAATACAATGTCCGTGGGGTGTCTAGTGACTTACTACAATATAGAGCAATACAATGTCCGTGGGGTGTCTAGTGACTTACTACAATAGAGAGCAATATAATGTCCGTGGGGTGTCTAGTGACTTACTTCAATAGAGAGCAATACAATGTCCGTGGGGTGTCTAGTGACTTACTACAATAGAGAGCAATACAATGTCCGTGGGGTGTCTAGTGACTTACTTCAATGGAGAGCAATATAATGTCCGTGGGGTGTCTAGTAGCTTACTTATGGGAGAGTAATACAATGTCCGTGGGGTGTCTAGTGACTTACTACAATAGAGAGCAATACAATGTCCGTGGGGTGTCTAGTGACTTACTACAATAGAGAGCAATACAATGTCCGTGGGGTGTCTAGTGACTTACTTCAATAGAGAGCAATACAATGTCCGTGGGGTGTCTAGTGACTTACTACAATAGAAAGCAATACAATGTCCGTGGGGTGTCTAGTGGCTTACTTCAATGGAGAGCAATATAATGTCCGTGGGGTGTCTAGTAACTTACTTATGGGAGAGTAATATAATGTCCGTGGGGTGTCTAGTGACTTACTTCAATGGAGAGCAAAATAATGTCCGTGGGGTGTCTAGTAAAAGCTTCCCAGCAACAGCACGGAATGCCAATAGACACGATAAAGTATGCCAGACTGTTGGAAAGGATAAGAAAAAGATCATGAAATGAGGCAGCGTGACTCAGAGGAATGGTCTGTACTTCGTACCCAGAGGGTTCAGAGTTTGACGTCCCGCAAGTCACCTTCCCCATCTCACTCCGCGACGCTGCACAATATGAAACAAAGTGTGATGTCAAAAAAATACAAATGGTTCCTATCTCTTTCGAAGTGTAAAACTACTCTTTCCACGGCTGCATATATACTTTGAGTAATTGATCTTCTGGTTTCAGAGTGATGTCATCTATTTTCTAGTATATATATATATATATATATATATATATATATATATATATATATATATATATATATATATACATATATATATTCATATATAACTTTAAAATTCATTTGCAACGGGGAAAAATAGTTATCTTTTAACACCGGTAACCATTCCTCAATCGTGCGCTGTGATGCCCACCCATATATTTCTGTCACTCTATGTGTTCAAATTTAGAAGTAATCAATCCATGAAATAGTTTTTTAAAAAACTCCGATAGTTTTGTCTCACATCTCAATGCAAGGGGGATGGCTACTGAAAACAAAACAATCTAAACATCTGACCTAAGCCATTTCATCCCTTTTACGACAAAACTGACAGATGGTATAATGAATAATGTGTCCCCTGGTATATGCATCCTAACCATGACTAGACTGGGTGTAAGCTGCATGGACATTGCAAAAGACCCAAAGTTCGTATTTCGTAACAGTTTGATCATAGATAGAATGAAGTTGATGTCACTCGGGTCTTTGTTATTTTTTAATATATTTTTTTGCCATCCATGTTTATGAGTAATTTTCATTTAACTGTATTAACTAGACTATAAAAGTTCATGGTTACACATCGTTTTGTGTGTTGGTTCGTTATACTTCCGGATGCAATGTTGTGAGCTTCTTAGCCAACGTTTAGTATCTATACAGTTTTTTAACCTATTCTTTGATTTTCGGACGAGAGATGAGCCCGACCTCTTGAGGGTTATCTCCGAGGTTACGAAATATTCAATATTGGTCAAAATCTGTATTATAACATGCCAGTTGTACACTGTCCGATAAAACCATCGTTAAAGTCAGTAAACAGGAATATATCATCAGAAGAGTAAATGTAATTTTCAAGTAAGTCGAGATTTTTAAAAAAGTAAAAATTGAGCTTTATATAGCGCAATATCCACTAAATGTGCTCAAAGCGCTTCACAAGGGGTCCCTGGTCAACAGCAACATTTAACATGTAGGACGGGACATGCCGCCTGTTAGGCGATATTACAATTTTTCGGACAAAGACAACCCTGTTAACGGCCAGGTACTCATTTTACACCTGAGTACGGTGAGAGAACGTGAGTAAAGAGCCTTTTCCAAGGACTCAACTATGCGCCGAGCGGGAGGCTCGAACCCAGGACCTTCCGATCCGAAAGCGAGTGTCATACCACAAGGTCACATAGTCGCATAGATAAGAAGTAGATTTCAGTTTGATTTGAAGTGTCAATAAACAACAACAACAACAACAACAACAGCAACAGAAAACATCACACGGTTGCGAATTACTCCCCTTTGTATTCGTTATTTAAGTAACGCGAAGGTTTGAGGTCTATGTGCATTAATTTTGACTGGTTTCATTCCTAAGATGAAAAGTAGAGAGTAGATAGTTATAATTAATGTTTTTTTCTCTTAGATAAAATCAAATAACTGCCAAATAATTTTAACGACGAAAACTTACAGAAATAGCATACCAATCCCAGGATGGCTTTTAAGGTACTCATTGATGGATTCTCTGAGGAAGGAGAGAAGGTCATTTAGACAGGCTTAGGTTTAAATTTTCAATTGTTAAATTATTTCCTACAGTTCCTTTGGTAATTCTAATTCAAAAGTTCTATGGGTTTTTTTCCCTTAATTTTAAACATTGCTAATGATAGGTACAGAAAACAAATGCCTCAAAATAAGGCTAATGATAACATGTTACACAATCCAAGATGCAGTAGATCCAATGTGTTAATATATGCAGGTCTGACATCCGAACCCGCTTATGGGCCTAGTTTAATATTGTTGTAATGGACAATAGTTTGGGTCATATTTTTATATTTCCATTACAACAATGAGCCCATAAGGAATTTGGTTATCAGACCTGCAAATAAGTGCACGTCGATTAGATCCAAAACAAACAAAAACAAGTCTAGAATTCAAGTCTGACCAAATATGGTTTTGCAATGCCGTACTTAAGTCTCAATGTGTCTGTACACGTGCAGCAAGGACTAAATAGACGCCTAGTGTGAGGGAACTTAACCACGCCCTTCGGACACTCGTCAGAATGAAAACAAATGGGTTCAATGGGGTCCAACAGTCATGACGTCACTTCCCTCGTAATGATGCATAGTAACTTAGTAACTGGTTCTAAACTATCGGAACAATGGCGGACGCCCTTTTGAAATACTTCTCCTACGAACATAAAAGTGTATCCAGAGGAGTAAAACATCATAAATCTGAGCATGTTTTGACTTTTATAACATTCTAATCACATGACATGTGAAAATGTTCTAGCCAGCATGAAGAAAAAAAAGTACCGATTTTCTTTGTTTAGAACCAAGCTGCTGGTTGCTGGGCGGACGTCACATCAGACTATTGAATCTTATTAGTGCTAAGCCAATCAAAATGCACGATATTGCCATCGATGGAAAACACTCATCTGATCAATCGGGCCTTCACAGAAACCTATTTATTATGCGTTTGATACCTTTAACGTGTATAGGGAATGAGATTAGCGGAAGAGTAGCTACCCTTGATTGGACGTCACCTTACAGACAGAACGTCAATTTGGTTTTGTGCATGCGTCACTCTCGTCTTCGCTTTCGGTGAAGTGTCTCAAGCGCTTTCACCAAAAGCGAGTACGAGAGACGCATGCTCACAACCAACATGACGTTCTCTCTCTAATAACTTTTCCACCGGTGACGTCCAATCAAGGGACGCTACTCTTCCGCTAATCTCATTCCGTATAGTTAACTTACACAAAGACACAGGCAAATATCCATCCAAAACAGAAGACGAACTGAATGCAGATGATCATGTAAACTTTCTGGATGAAGGCTGAAGGATGGAGGAAATAATTTTATGAAGTAATTATTGTAATGGAGGATACGCGATTCAAATCAAATGAATGCCATAATTCTTAAGATTGTTTTGATGTAGCTATAGGGAATGAGATTAGCCGAAGAGTAGCGTCCCTTGATTGGACGTCACCTTACAGAGAGAACGCCAACATGGTTTTGTCCTCGCTTTCGGTGAGGTGTCTAATGCCGCTTTCACCGGAAGCGAGGACGAGAGACGCATGCGCAAAACCATATGGCGTTCTCTCTCTAATAACTACTCCGCCGGTGACGTCCAATCAACGGACGCTACTCTTCCTCTAATCTCATTCCCTATAGTTGTATTTATTCCCAGATATCGTTGAATCTATATAATATTATGTTATTCACCGCCTCAATCTGGTAATATACCAAGGTCCAACAGGTGTCCAAGTTTGTGTTTAACCCTTCCATTACCACCTATTGGAAAATCGTCACATTTCTTACGATGCAACCGTCAGTCACTTTTCTCATCCAGATTTCATTTCTTTTTGCTATAGCTATAAAAAGCTTGACATTCTGTAATAAGGTTCATATGGTCGAACAATATTATTTATAGAATGTGCTTGTTGCTTTTCTGTTTGAGTAAGATATGTCTGGGTTTTTGTTGTTTTTTTTTTTTGTTGGATGGGTGTGAAGTTTTGTGGAAAATTCTGAAAATGGCTGGTAAGGAGAGGGTTAACCCGTTTTGTGCCGCACTACCTAAACTTGAACGGCAAGAAAACTCGTCCAGCCAATATCCATCGATTTCAAACACAGGCATCTTGGTAAAATAACCATCAAATCTGAAACCTCGCGAGGTCCCGCGATTGACAGTTTTTGTCAAGACGAGGGTCATTTAAATCGATTGATATTTGAAGGAAGAGCTTTCTGGCCAAATTTTTGTGAATACGTATTTTTTCCAGAGCACGACAATTAACTGGTAAGAGTTAAAATGAAACCAGAAAAAAAAAGAAATTTGTTCTTATTTATTTGTGCCTTTAATCTAATTGAACCAAGTCCCTCCACTTTCCTCTTTCCTGTATCACAGTGTCGTTGTTCCTTTATGTCCCTCGTCATTCTGTCATACTGCCTATAATCTTCTCTCTCTCTCTCTCTCTCTCTCTCTCTCTCTCTCTCTCTCTCTCTCTCTCTCTGTGTGTGTGTGTGTGTGTGTGTGTATATATATAGAGAGAGATAGCAGGAAGATCAATGAATTCATAACATATGAATACTTATACATGCACACACACACACTCACACACACACACACACATATTATATATATATAATATATATATATATATATATATTATATAAATATATATAATGTAATATAATATAATATAACATTTTAGGAACAAAAACAATGACATAATAGTGCTCAAATTTTGATTTAAAAAGATATATATATATATATAATATATATATATATATATATATATATATATATATATATATATACATACATACATACATAAAAAATAGAATTCACCTTGTCGAACTTTTGGATCCTCAAAATAAGGGACATATTCGATGGTTGACACGTTCTGCAATGGAAGTGCAAAGAGAAAGATAATAAAAATAGGTTAAAGAGAAATAGAAAATGAATTGTTTTAAAAACAACGAAACGAAACAAAAACAACCCATGTTATATTGGTTCGGTACTTGGACCCGTTTTATTTTTAATATATATGAAGCCTTTTGGGCAATGTAATCTTTCAATTTAATTTACAATATCGTTTATACGCACACAAACACTCAGACTTACCACTAATGCAAAATATGTTATATCCATACCTAATTAGATTCAATAGTCTGATGTCAAGTCGCCCAGCAATGGCGGCCATCGTGGTTCTAAACAAAGAATATCGGTGCTTTTTATTATTCATGCTGGCTCGAACTTTTCATATGTCTTGTGATCAGAAGGTGTAAAAGTCAAAACATGATCAGATTTATATTGGGTTTTTTTTCCCTCTGGATAAGCTTTTATGCTCGTCGGAGAAATATTTCATAAGGGCGTCCATTGTTCCGATAGTTTAGAGCCAGGTACCAAGTTACCATGCGTCATTACGAGGGAAGTGACGTCATGACTGTTGAAGCGTATTCACACCGTAGAGAAGTGTTTGTTAAAAGTTAAAGACGAGACACATCGAAGCGTCAAATCTACCCAACACAAGAATTGATTTTTTAAAATACTCAAACTCAAAATCAATTAGTATATAACATGCATAATTCTGTGTAACAAAACAAGCTTTGTAAAACAGTTATAAGTTCTTATAAACATCACAAAATTTGTCTTTAAATTTGGTTCAATACAAAACGAATCTGAATATGAAAAAATGTTTTTGTTATTGTTTTTAGCCAGCCATTTGTATGAGTAGTTCTCACAAAATTGTATTACTCAGACTATAAACGTTTAAGGTTACACATTGTTGTGTGTATTGGTAGGTTATA
>NC_088371.1:22444387-22464387 GCF_034508935.2 Berghia stephanieae
TGGGAGAGGAAATAGGAAGAAGATGATGGAGGTGGATTGGACACACCCTTAGAAAGAATGACTCCACTATAACAAAGAAAGTATTGGACTGGAACCCTCAGGGCAGAAGATCAAGGGGAAGGCCACGAGGAATATGGAGAAGAATTAAAGAAGCTGATATGCAGAGAAGTGGTAAAACATGGAACGAGATTAAAAAAAAAAAGCTCAGGATAGAGAAGGATGGAAACTGTTTGTCTGTGGCCTATACACCCTGACCCAGGATGAAAAAGGCAATGATGATGATGATGATGATGATGATGATGATGATGATGATGATGATGATGATGATGATGATGATGATGATGAATGATGATGATGATGATGATGAAGATAATGTGATGATGATGATGATAATGATGATGATGATGATGATGATGGTGAGGTAGTTTTGATATTTTAAAAAAGGTAAATAACTCTACCTACTTTGATTATCGTCGACCCCCGCCGGGTGGTTCCCTGTTGTATTATCATTATTAGTTTCATTATTGATGTTGCTGTCGTCGCAATTGATGACGCTGCTGCTGTTGATGTTGCTGCTGCTTCTGCCGATGGTGATGGTGGTGACGGCGTTGATGGTGTTAGCAGTGGTGGTGGTGGTGGGAGATACGCTTGCGACCGGTGCATTGATGGAAGTGTTTCTTTCATCTGGCTTTTCCACGTCTTCTTCTACATCTTCTATTTCATCCATTTTGGTAGAAGCAAGATTTCTATTTTCTTTATTAATATTTGAAGAAATCTGATAATGAAAAGAATTTAAAATAAATACATAGTACTATGAATAAAAAATTTCATTCATTCATCTTTGATGAAAATGTGTCTTTCGGGTCTATTTCAAGAAAAGATCCAGGAGTCAGACGCAGGGAAGTGTCGTAGAGTGAGTAGTACCCAAGAACTTCCTAGCCGAAAGCGAATGTCAGACCGCCGTTCGTAGCCGCACAAGACTTAGAACTCTGAATCCAATGAAAACCTGTTCAGTTACCAACGCTACCTTCTGTGTGAATGACCGGGTATTCATCAACAAACAGTGCGTGATCCACCAGATCTAACGTATTAGGTGGACATTAAAAGGATGCCAAATAGTAAATTTATTTTATCGTCATGATGAAGTTGAATCAACGAGTCAATAGGGATGTGCATATTAATAATTAATGAACGAAGGTTTTGGGAGGCCATCCGTAACCGCCTCTAGCTAAGGGAAACAACCCAAGTATTCCTTTAATCAACCCTAAGAAAAAATAAAACCTAGTACCTTTAACTAACCCTAAAATGGAATACAAACACCCTAAGTTTAAACTTTCACTAATCTGAAATCTTATCAAGGTTTGTTCAACAGTTTTTAAACTGCTTTATAGATTGAATAAATAAACGCATGACAAAAGATCCATTGTGAAAATACAAATTGAAAGAAATGCTAGCACGAAGAGCTTTCGGAAGGTTTCCCAAGTGTGTTACTTACTTGTTGAGTAATCTATAACAACACTAAAATATTTTTCTCCATTTATTTTCCAAGGAGACCGATAGTAGTCTAGCTATGCTTTTGTCTCTATTCTCTAAACAGATATTCAAAATGAAAAAATCTTGTTTGTTCAAGAACAATGCATTTGTTTTTCACAGTTTTTAATGCGCAAAAAATTGAGGCAAGGTCTTTTCCTTTATCTAGAGGTGCCTAAATCAGACATTAAAATGTATAGCGAAGTAAAGGGAATGAAAATGACTCATAAAAAAGATACAACACAAAGTAAACGTCGTTGTTTCCTCGTAAACTTAGATAAGAAAAGGAAATAATATAATATTACGTTTACATTATATTCAGTAAATGATAAAAAGAGTGTAAGAAAAGAAAACCTATGTGAAAATGTGTGGGTGTGTGTGTGTGTGTGTGTGTGTGTTTGTGTGTGTGTGTTGTGCGTGTGCGTGTTTGTGTTCGTAGAGGTGATTAGACACTGGTTTAGATTACGCCATTTACAATACTGAAATATCTTAATAAATGTAATTATCACACACACACACACACACACAAACACACACACACACATTATTACCTATAATGTTTTCTTTTTTTACCCTCTTTTTATCATTTACTAAGCATTATGCAAATGTAATATTATAATATATTTCGTTTTCTTATCTACATTGACCCGAAGAAGGCTAAAGGCCGAAACGTTGTTTTCTTCGTTGTGCACCTTTTATATGAGTCATTTTACTCCTTTAGATGTTACTACACTTTTTCCTTTCCTTTACTGAAAAGAGAACTCGTCTGACAAACAAAGAGGCCGATAATGATCCTGGGATCTGCCTAAGATAGGGTCTTTTTCGTCGTCGTCGCCCCCCCCCCCCCACCCTCCCCCGAGTCGTAATCTGTATAACTAATAAATAGAGGTGCCGAATGAGTCAATAAAAAGGAGATAAAGATAAAGGGAGTTAATCTGACTCATGGATGACTTTTGTGTTGTTCATTCATGAGTCAGATTTACTCCCTTTATCTTTATCTCCAATCTGTATAACCCATTTCACAATTCAAGAGTCATAGAAATAAATGAAATTAAAAAAAAAACAAAAAAAAAAAAAAAAACACGAACGTTTAAGCACAGTGGGATCATGTTTAAAGCCAGCACTGGGAGACTAGAAAAATCGATTGACTTTAACCCTCTCCTTACCACCTGCAGCAAAATCGTCACATTTGTTACGACATAATTTACATTTTTCTTATTCAGATTAATTATGTATACATCACAAACTTTGAAGAATGATCTTTGTTTAATCAATAATAACATAAAGTTGTTTTATACAGAGCTTGTTTGAGTTTTTAAAAATTATTTTTTCTGCTGGGTAAGCCTGCCATTTTGGGAAAATACTGAAAATGTCCGGTAAGCACAGAGTGAAGCAATGTTGACTTTATCCATTATCATGGGAAAACAGACAAAGAACAGAAAAGTTGGGACCAACAAGATATGTTGACTTAAAGCACAAGTTGACTTTAAGAGTGTCAACATTATGCAGATCCCACTGCAGTGTATTTCCTATCACATTGCGTCACTTCTCCCGGTTGGCTAAACCGTTCAAAATTTGTATTTCATACAGTGAATTAGGTTGGAGATTAAGATAAATGGATTAAATCTGATTTTATGTTTACTTGAGAAAGGCCAAAGGCCGAAACGTCGTTTATTTTGTGTTGTTTATTCATGAGTCAGATTTACTCCCTTTATCTTAATCTCCAATTTATTGACTCATTTAGGCACCTCTATTTATTAGTGAATTAGGTCTGTTCGGCTTCCTTTGTTGTATTTATTTATTAGCACTCTTCCTAATATCCGCCACTGTTTCGACTACATTTTCTGAGTCTCGGATTTGAGAGATTGTGACAAGTTATATTATTGTCATTTTAATTAATTGATTTTTGGAGTGAAATACTTCTGGCCAATGTAGAAAAATGGGTTTGACGTTTTACGGCAGTGCAAACATCTACTTATTGACAAGCTCTGTCGTGCTTTGAAAAAAAAAATAATTGTAAAACACACACAAAAAAAATAAATACACGTTTTAAAAATTTGGGCCTGAAAATTGGTCCTTTACATATCGATCGATTAAAATGACCCTCGTCTTGTCCCGAAAACTTTCAAACCTAGAATTTCCATGAAGTTTTTTACATTATATTATAATACACACACACACACACACACACACACACACACACTCAGAAAGATGGTTTATAAATCATCTCACAAAAGTATCGTGTCATATCCGAATGTCTTCATTAGGGTACTAGACTCCAGACAGTGACCCTGCAGGCAAAAACACAGTTGACACATTCCAGTATAAAAATAAAACAAAAAATACAGAAAGGGGGAGACTTAAGAATATATTAGCCAACCCAATCATCGGCACAGATTTGGAGGGAGACCTTCCGCACGTTCCTCGAGCAACCCATGTTATCCTTTAACTAACCCTGAGATTGAAAAAAAATCTAGTACCTTTAACTAACCCTAATATGAAAAACAAAAACCTTAGAACCTTCTACGATCTATAATTAACCATAATACGAAAAAACCCTCTGACTTCGAGTTTACCCTACTAGGAAAAAACACCCATAGGAACTAATCTGCACTATCGTTCAATACTTCAACGACAATGGCGACGGAGAGCCAACACAATGGTCATAATATTAGGAAATTTTAAACGTTTACCAATCAATCAAGGTTTACTCTCATTCAACTCGATCCCCTCCAGGCATGCTGGCACTTGAGGCGATGCAAGGGATATTCCACCTGGTCCTGTCAGCAGATATTCTTAGGGTCATCTCTACGGTACGTCTCCAAGTTTCCTTTGGCCGGCCTCGCTTCCTCTTTCCTTAGGGTGTTGCCCATCGCAGAGCCTTTTTTAAAAGTGTTTCATCAGGTCTGCGACAGACATGCCCCAACCATTGCCATCTTCTCCTTTAAATGAGACTTTCCAGAGACTCCACTTCAGCTCTCGCTCTCATGTCCTCATTTGAGATTGTGTTTAGCCAGAATATCTTGAAGATTCGTCGCAAACATTTGTTTTGGAATACTTCAAGTTTCTGGATGATACTCTCTGTGATCTTCCAACAGTCTGATCCATAGAGCAAAATGCTCAAGACATTACTTTTAAAAATCTTTATTTTGGTGCTGAAACATAATCCCGTTGCTCTCCAAATTTGTTTGAGGGAAGCGAATGATCTTGTTTAATCTACAGTTTTTAAAATGCTACTTAAAATTGAAAACTTGAATAAATCAAATCCAAATGACCCACGATCATAATACCAATATAAAGTGAAGCTACCTCGAGGAACGCGAGGAAGATCTCCCCAGATTTGTTTTGTTTACTTTACCATTATATAGATGAAGGATTAAGCTGTTATAAATTAACGATACTACTAGATTAGACTTCAAAATTAGAAAGTCGCGTGCAATCCTTTGTATCTAGGACTTCATAATATATATAGATGTCACTGCTTTGTGTCCATCAACAAATTCAACTTTGGAATAACCTCACGGAATACGCGCGGTTGAAGCGCATGATTTGGATCATTTTACAACAATCCTACTACAATATAATAGAGGGGGTCCCGAAAGCTTAGTTGGTAGAGCACTCCCTTCACACGCAAAGGGGACCAAGATCGATCCCGGGTGCAACCGAGGTTTTTTCTGACCCTTATGTTCACCCAGCAGTGAATATATAGCTCAGTCTGTTAGATTTGGCGGAAAGTACTTTGCGATAGACTAGCGTCATATCCAAAGGATAGTAAGCAATTGCTCTTGTCCGTTTCACGCTATAAAAACCGGGATAAACTCTAATGGCTCTTAAGGACTACTTTTTTTTAACTTTACCTACAATATATAACTATGCCATGTTGAATATTGCTAATGTAAAACTTGCGACAATACACCAAAGGTGGACTGCGAGTAGAAGTAGAAGAAGACCTTACCTACAGGTTAAAATGGTCGGATAGGTCTGCCTGGTATCAAACTGGAAGTAAAATGGGATGTGATTGGAATAATTGTGATACATGTGGTATTGATTTTGTGTGGTGGTGGTGGTGGTGATGATGATTATAATGACGATTACGACGACGACGATGACGATAATGATGATGATGATGATGATGATGATGATGATGATGATGATGATGATGATGATGATGATGATGATGATGATGATTACGACGACGACGATGATGACGATAATGATGATGATGCTGCTGCTGCTGCTGCTGCTGATGATGATGATGATGATGATGATGATGATGCTGCTGCTGCTGCTGCTGATGATGATGATGATGATGATGATGATGATGATGATGATGATGATGATGATGATGATGATGATGATGATTAACAAAAATTTTTTTAAAGTTTACTGGCCAAAAATTGCATGTACGAGAAATTAAAATGAGTTGAATTTATTATTATTATTATTATCATTATTATTATTATTATTATTATTATTATTATTATTATTATTATTATTATTATTATTATTATTATTATTATTATTATTATTATTATTATTATATATTATTATTATCATTATTATTATTATTATTATTATTATTATTATTATTATTATTATTATTATTATTATTATGATAACGATGATGTTAATGATGATGAATGATGATGATGATGATGATGATGAAAATGATGATAATAATAATAATATAATAATAATAATAATAATAATAATAATAATAATAATAATGATGATGATGATGATGATGATGATGATGATGATGATGATGATGATGATGATGATGATGATGATAATAATAATAATAATAATGATAATAATAGTAATAAATTAAACTCCATTCAATTTCTAGTACAGGCAATTTTTGGCATGGCCAGTAAACTTTTATTTAAATGTTGTTCTATCCTTCAAAATAAATCTTTACTACTCATATCGATTCTCTTTGGATTTGCATACAACGATTTCGGTTTTAGTTCAGTCTAATTTCAAACTGACACAGTAAACGTATTACAGATACTTACTAGATAGCAAGCACAGATGCAATCGTTATCACGCAATTCTGAAATGGTAGTGTACAAAGAAACAAATGAAGAAACAAATTAAGTTTATACAGCGCATTATCCTCTAAACCTGCTCAAAGCGCTTTACAATGATACCTAAGCCGACAGCAACACTTATTTGGCATGTAGGATGAGAAATGACACCTGTTAGGTAATTTTCATTTTTTTTTTGGGTGGGGGGGGGGGAATAAAACTGTTAAGGGCCAAGTGTTCATTTTACACCTGAGTATGGTGAGAAAATGTGAGTAAAGAGTCTTTTTCCAAGAAGTCAACTATATGCTTGTCAGAGCGGGACTTGATCCCTTGAGCTTCCGGTCCGAAGGTGATGATGGTGATTATGATGATGATGATGATGATGATGATGATGATGATGATGATGATGATGATGATGATGATGATGGTGATGATGATGATGATGATGATGATGATGATGATGATGATGACGACGACGACGACGACGACGATGGTGATGATGATGGTGGTGGTGGTGGCGGTGGTGGTGATGACGATGGAGGTCGTGGTGGTGATTTTGCTGGTGATGGTGGTCGTGGTGGTCGTGGTAGTAGTGGTGGTGGAATTGATGATGACTCTGGTGGTGGTAGTAGTGACGGTTATGGTGTTAGGGGGTGGTGGTCGTGGTGGTAATGATGATAATGATGTTTGTAGTGGTGATGGTGGTGGTGCTGATGATAGTAGTGATGGTGATATTGGAGATGATGAAAGTGGAGACAATAAAGACGATGATATTGACATTGAATTTTACAATGTATAAACAAGCAATAAGAACACTCACCACTAGAATTCCAACTATAAAGGCTGGCCATACCATAGGGTTCAATGCCACGAAATGACATAGAGATGTTACGGCGGTAATCACAACTCTAATAAGAGAGGGTGGGCGGAGGGGGGGGGGATGGGTGGGGGGGGGGGGGGGAATCAGTTTTAAGTTTTAACCGACGTGCACTTATTTGCAGGTCTGATAACCCAATTCATTGTTGAAATGGCAATCTCAAAAAATTGGCGCAAAATATTGTCAAGTGCTACATGTTAAAGTTGGTCGATAATTGGGTTCAGGTGTCAGAACTGCATATAGATAGTTCGAAGATGACGTCACTCAGGCCTTTGTTATTGTTTTTGCCATCCGCGTTTGTGAGTTGTTCTCACTAAACTGTATTAACCAGACTATTAAAGTTCATGGTCACACAGAGTTTGTGTGTTGGTCCGTGTTACTTCCGGATGCAATGTTGTGAACTCCTTGGCCAAGCGCATTCTATCTATAGATATTATGCGCTTGGCTGAGAAGCTCATAACATTGCCATCCGGATGTATAACGGACAAAAACACAAAACTGTGTGTACCCATGAACGTTTATAGTCGGGTTAATACAGTTCAGTGAGCATTACTCATGAACGCGGATGGCAAAAAACAATAACAAAGACCCCAGTGCATACTATCTATATGTATATGCCGGTTTTAACCTCTAATCCTTTCACAATTGGGTAAATTCTTGACAAACACTGGAGTAGTTATATAACACAATATCCATAAAACGTGCTCAAGGGAGCCTCTAGCCAACAGCAACACTTAGAGAGATGGTAACCATTTTTTTTTAAAGTGTCATTTATTTCAAATTATTTGACTCGCTTTTTCGGAGACAGACCAGTTGAGATGAGTGTGTTTGCTTGTAAATACTAATTCTAATATCATATAATGTAATATAATTCATTGCCTTAGTATCATTATGTATGTATATACCCAATTTTTATTGTAATTGTTAATGGTATTTGTGTTCTAAGTTGTTATCTGATTCGAAAAGTTGAAAAATACAAGTTCAATTTTAAAATCCGTTTTTCTCAGTTTCATTGCCATAGGTGTCATCCGCTTTGAAGTGGTCTAATTTTGTCACTAATTAAGCTAGAAACATAATTTAAAAAGCATGATAATCAGCTAAAGCTGCTCTATCAGAAAATCTAAACATGAAGAAAAGTTATTTTTTCACATTATACCCTGTTTTCATGGGCCACCACACATATAGGATGAGACATGACGCCTGGTAGGCGATATTATATAATTTATTTTTCCGACAGAGACAACACTGTTAATGGTCAGGTACTCATTTTACACCTGAGTATGGTGAGAGAATGTGAGTAAAGATCCTTTTTCAAGGCTTTCATTTACTGTATTGTTTAACAAATATTCCGAAAAATGAGGGAGTTAATACGGAAATCGCAAAACGCTCAGCCTACGCTCGTAGAAAGAATAAACCAATATCTCTTATTGTTAATCAATATTATAAATTTCCCAGTGATGATAGCTCAGTTTGTAGAGCATTCGCTCCCCAAGCAAAGGAACCAAGATGGGTCCCAGGTGAGGAGATCTTTATTCTGACAACCCCCCCCCCCCCCTCCCCCAACCTGTCCAACCAGCAGAGAGTGGTAGTTGGTTCTAATGGATATGATGGAAACTACTTTGTGATAGATTAGCGTCCTATCCAATGGGTAGCAAGTAACTACAATTGTCCGTTTCCCGCGATAGACTCCGGCTCCTTGGCCTTGATGGGACTATTTTTCAATTTCCAGGGCTATTCCAACAATCGGGGAAACCCAAAAACTTTAATTCTATATTGTGCGGGCTGCAGAAAGGTGTTCAACTTACCCAAATCCTATCCCTATCCCCACATGAGTGAACAAAAAATCCTGGAACTTTTTGCTGAAATAAAAATCACTGAGAGTTAATACAATAATGATTAAGATTATGATGACGATGATGATGACGACGATGATGATGATGATGATGATGATGATGATGATGATGATGATGATGATGATGATAATGATGATGATGATGATGGTGATGATGATGATGATGATAATGGTGGTGATGGCGGTAGTGATGGTGATGATGATGGTGGTGATGGTGATGATGATGATGATGATGGTGATGATGATGATGATGATGATGATGATGATGATGATGATGATGATGATGATGATGATGGTGATATTGATGATGATGATGATGATGATGATGATGATGATGATGATGATGATGATGATGATGATGAATGATGATGATGATGATGATGAATGTGTGATGATGGTGATGATGATGATGATGATGATGATGATGATGATGATGATGATGATGATGATGATGATGATGATGATGATGATGATGATGTCCAATAGTCGTGAATAGCAGCGATAGATCATTTTTCAATAAGACGGTGTTCCTCCACCTTGGAGACAGACATATATTTCCAGACAGATGGATTGGGAGAGATGAACTCGATACCTGTGCGGCGAGGTGGTCTAGTGGTATGACACTCCCTTTAGGATCGGAAGGTCCTAGGTTCGAGCTTTGCTCGGCGCATAGTTGAGTCCTTGGAAAAGGCTCTTTACTCACATTCTCTCACCGAACTCAGGTGTAAAATGAGTACCTGACCGTTAACAGCTTTGTCTCTGTCCGAAATAATTGTAATATCGCTTAACAGGCGTCATGTCTCGTTCTAAATGTTACGTGTTGCTGTTGGTCAGGGACCCCTTGTCAAGCGCTTTTGAGCACGTTTAGTGGATATTGCGCTATATAAAAGCTCAAGCTCAATATACCTGGCCGCCTGGGTCACAGGGCATTTCACCATATGTGTCAGTGCATGGTATAATCAGTCGAAAGGTGAAAATTTGGGATTTGCATTGGGTTTTTTTTTTTTTTTTTTGGGGGGGGGGGGTGTTGTTTTTTTTTTTTTTGTTTTTGTTTTTTTTTGCATTTTCTCAAATAATATTATGCTCCCCAGAGCATTTTAATCTTTATTTGCAGTAAATCGGGTGATTTTTTATATGAAGTTATGGTCAGATGTATGGGAAAGGTATCAGCAACTTTCTCTCAAATTTCATACTTTTTCAAAATATCTAGAAGTGAAATCAAGCTGTGATATTTCCAGAAGATGAACAAAAAGTGTTGATTTAATCAGTTATGACAAGAATTCTTTTTTTTTAAATAAGGAATGACCTTCTAACTAAACTTGGCAATATCGCAGTTCAAACCTTTTTACCATCCGACTGATTATGTCATTGACTGTAACATATGATTTTTTCTTTGGGGCTACATCAACGTTATTGCTTATTCAGCTCCCTTACCAGATGTTGGCATTAATTGTTTTTACATTACGCCATTCCGCCACGACATCATAAGATATCGTAGCCTAGAGGCATTCCACGGAGGAATATAGATAATTCATCAAACAAGATGTCTAATATCAACAGAAATCACCCATTTTTTCCAAGTGGGCAAACGGGGGGCTAATAATCTTGCCCAAGGAAAAAAAACGAAAATGCCTGAAGTGGGGCTTGAATCCGGGACCTTCCGGGTCACAGTGCAATGCCTTAACCACTCGGCCACTTCGCCCTCTTTTGTTGTTGGCATGCTGACTATGAAATAAAATAGCTTATAGCTACACACCACACGGAAAGAACTCGAAAATAATATGTTGATTTTGCTTGTAAGCAGCCTTGACAACCATATTATTTAGTTGCATTGAGTAAACGATAATGATAAACAAAATGTAAAGCATAATTTATGTATTCATATGCCAATGTTTAGAGTGTAATTGCTAGAACGTTTTTTTTTTCTTCTGATAATTAGGTTATAATTACTGCCCCAACCAATGTCCGTCAGCTACAGGAAGCTGTCATTGAATTTCTTGTTTTCGAAGAAGAAACCTCCAGTAACATTTTGAACGCCTTGGGAACGTTTAAAACACTCAGGCATTTTGTAGTTGTGTTTTTAGGTGGATTGAACGTGTATCTTGTCATTTAGATGTTAATGAGATACGAGCCAACACCAAACCTGAAACCCCCTCAACCATGTCTATATCTGACGAATCTTGTGATGGTCGCTGTCCAAGCAGTGTCAACTCAGTGAATCAAATAAAGACAGAAGCATTGATCAGATCTGATAAAAGAACTTCTCTGATGACATTGAAGCGACTGAAAGCAAGAATCAGTCGAGTTAGACCGGATTTGTAGATAGAAAGAGTACAATGTCTTCATGAAAATGTCTCGCCCTCCGTATTTACCAGACTTGACACTTTCAGGCTTCCATCTTTTTGGTCCACTGAATGAGGCATCGAGGGGACACCACTTTGAAGATGATGAAGAAGCCAAGACAGTAGTGAAAAATTTTCTGAACGTTCAGGCAACTCAGTTTTACATGGCCTTACAAAAAGTTGGACTATGGCTATCGAGGGAGGCAGAGACACTAATGAGAAGTAGCATTCAACTCGGCTAATGCCAAGCTTTAATTTGAGGTATAATGCATGCTATTGATTCAATTTGTTGTAAAGTAATAAACAGAGTCCCATTACTTTTTTGGACTCACCCTCGTAAAATTATAACATAAAACTTTTTTTTTAAAGATTAGGTGACATATTGAAAAATGCCAATTGAAGATGATATAGAAATTGATAGAATTACCTGTACAGAGCAAAAGCAATTAAGGCGAGACACAGGACGGAGTGTGTAACCATCGTCAGGCAAAGTGCTGCGGCCGTATTTGCTGGAATAAATTGATTATAATTTAATGCTTAATACAGGCGGGATGTCATTATACTCTTAAAGCCCCCCATAAAGGCTCCATACACGCACGGTTTTGATAGGCGTCCGAACCACGATCAGGCAAACCGGGGTGAAAACGCAATGTGTGTGGCCAAATACCTGGCCGATAAACCTAGGGACGGTCCATCGCTCGCAAAGCCCGCTTTGCTTAATATTTTTCGAGGCGATCGGCGATCGGGGGCGTGGCAGTATAAAAAATTGGACAATTTTTTTCGGATTTTCGTTGTTTTGACGTCAGATTCGTGATCAGCGTCGTATTTACAATAGGTTTGATACCAAGAACTATGTTTTTACTCCAAAAATTGATGAAATTAGAAATAAAATTTAATTAATATTGAGGTTATGTGGCCGACAGAACAGTGCTCCTCCCTGTTTTGTGGTATGACTCTCGCTTCCAGATCGGAAGGTTCAGGTTTCGAGACCCGCTCTGCGTTGCGCAGAGTTGAGTCCTTGGAAAATGCTCTTTACTCACATTTTCTCACCGTACTCAGGTGTAAAATGAGTACATGGCCGTTCGTTGAATTTGTTATGAAAAAATGTCACATCGCCTGACAGGCGTCATGTCTCGTCTTTCAAGTTTAATATTGCTGTTGCCTTGGGACCCCTTGTAAAGCGCTTTGAGCACGCGGATATTGCGCCAAATAAATGCTGTGTTATTATTTTTTTAATAATATTTTTATAAATGTTGCGCCAGGAAGAGGTAGATGGCAAAAGTTTCGTTCTTGATCATCGTAAAATTTATAAAGGATTTCATACAAAATAAAAAATAGTTTTCATAATTTTCAATGTAATGATATAATAATATGCCAGTTCTTTTTTTTTTTCTTTTTTTTTCCTCCTCACCCGTTGACGCGACATGACGGTCGACCTTGACACAGACATTTGGGATTGGCAGATGCCAAAAAGCCTTGACTACGTGATGACAGGGGTGGGCATTGTAACCCTGAATTATACTCTACAAACAACGCGCCCCCCCCCCCCCCAAAAAAAAAGAGCTGTGTGCGTGTGTGTGGTGGCGGTGGTGGTTGGGGGGGGGGGGGGTGCGAATGCGAGTAGTCCCGAGGAGTACCTGTTTCACCTGCCACGGGAACACTGTCGATTTGTTTTATAAATAATAATAATAATAATAATAATAATAATAATAATAATAATAATAATAATAATAATAATAATAATAATAATAATAATAATAATAATAATAATAATAATAAAAAAAAATAATAAATAATAATAATAAAATATAATAATAATAATAATATAATAATAATAATAATAATAATAATAATAATAATAATAATAATAATAATAATAATTTAATAATAATAAATAATAATAATAATAATAATAATAATAAATAATAATAATAATAATAATAATAATAATAATATAATAATAATATAGATAAAATAACAAATCTTTATTGTCCACAACATTGAAAAATTTCCGTGGTCTACGTTGCTTTTAAACTTAAATCGGATTGCAAATGTATGGATGTTATGCGTATTGGAAAAATAGTCACGACATCTCCATCGGGGTATAACATGTTAACACACAAAACTGCAAACGCGAACGTTCATTGTCTGATTGATATAACTTAGTGATAAGTTAATTATAAAATGCTGTCTAAAAGCAATAACAACGGGTTGACTAACGTCCAATTCATTCCTTCTATTGATGCTCTGTGTTAAATTAAAATACTCACAAAGTCCGCCAGCCAGAAATATCACTCCAGCCCAAAGATCTACATGGAATCTTGAACGTTATAGTCTGATATATTTTAATGAGAACTAATCATAAAAATGGGTGTCTAAAAACAATAACAATGAGATGAGTGACGTCAATTTGGTTCCTTCTATAAATATCCAAGAACTTTACTCACTCCATCCGCTCTCTCCTCCTTCAATACATATGAATCTATTCTCTCATCACTTTTTTGTGCGGCTATGCATATGACCTTGTGAAATGACACTCGCCTTTGGATCGGACGGTACTGGATTCGAGTCCCGCTCTGAGTGGCGCATAATTGAGTCCTTGGAAAAGGCTCTTTACTCGCATTCTCTCACCTTGTTCACTGTTAAAATGAGTACCTCGCTGTTTACAGCGTCGTCTCTGTCGGGAAACAATTGCAATATCGCTTAACAGTCATGTCTCGTCTAACATGTTTTTATGTTGGCCAAAGACCCTTTAAAGTGATTTGAGCACCTTTATTGAATATAGCGGTATATATAGCGCAAGTAAATTTTCTCTCTTTCTCTTTCTCTCTCTCTCTCTCTCTCTCTCTCTTCTCTCTCTCTCTCTCTCTCTCTCTCTCTCTTATAGCTATTGCTACATATGATGGGAATATCTTGGACGGTTATTGATGCTATGAGTTTAGGTAAAATGCTCACAACATCCACCAATCGGAAATAACGTACCGTCACACAAAACTACAAGTAACCTTGAACGTTAAAAGTCTGATTGATATAATTTAGTGAGAACTAATTACCAAAATGACTGCCTTAATACAATAACAAAGAGTGGAATGATGTCAATTTCGTTCCTTCAACAGTCTAATTGATATAATTTAGTGAGAAGTAATCACTATTGTGCGCAAGACGAACGATAGAATAACAGACAGTAACTGGGATCGTAGCCTCACTATTAATAAAAATTTATTTCTAATTTCACCAATTTTTGGAGTAAACACACAGTTCTTAGTATCAAACCTATTGTAAATTTGACGCTGATCACGAATCCGACGTGAAAACAGCGAAAATCCGAAAAAAAATTGTCCACTTTTTTATACTGCCACGCCCCCGATCGCCGATCGCCTCAAAAAAATATCTCCCCGTATGTGGGCAAAAATCATCTGCGATAAACGCAGGGATCGGGTCACAGCGATAGACTAAAACCTTGCTATTTTTTTTGTTTTTACATGAGAACAGTAAAAGCGATAAGACTTGAGCTCTAGAAGGATAGGCCCTTCCCACTTTTCGATTCGCATCGCATTTGCTGATCTCGTGAATACATTAGCAAGGTCTGTAGTAATAATCTAAAATAAGAATAACTGAATAAGTTATGATTTGAAAATGGTTCAGTCCAGACATTAGTGGCTGTCACAAGGGGAAAATAACGAAATGGCATTTTCCAGCTGACACGCAATTAAAGGTCCTAGTATCGAAGACGCAAACTTCACACCTGATGAGAACCAACTCAAACTCCGCCAATATCGGACTATGAAAATTAAGTGCGAACATTTGGCAGACACCCCCGCCCTATCTTCAAAACAACGGATTATATGGGAATTAACAGGACAACCTAGTCTTATAAAACCTGCAAGTCACAACAAGACATTCTCTCCAACAAAGATATTCGTCGAGAACAGACGTGTTTTATCCTGTCCAGTGTTGTGATATAAGGGGTGTGTAGATTACATTGAGTTAACTTTCTTAACTTTTTTTTTGTAATTTACAGTCTATATCAACAGCTTTTTTTTGCATACGTTTACGTCTCTATTCCCATGAGGTTAATATGCATTATATCATTATGACTTGGTTAACCCTCTGCTTACCACCTATTGGAAAATCGTCACATTTATTAAATTGCAACCGTTACTTATCTCATCCAGATTTCATTTCTTTTTGCTATAGCGATAAAAACTTGACATTTTGTAATAGAGTTCATATTGTCGAACAGCATTATGTATAGAATGAGCTTGTTGCTTTTCTGTTTGAGTTAGAAATGTCTGTTTTTGTGTTGGGTGGGTTTGAAGTTTTGGGGGAAATTCTGAAATTGGCTCGTAAAGAGAGGGTTGTGAACACATTTGTCAATACCGTGGTTTAGCTAGTTTGTTTATCTAGTGCAGACCGGTACTTCTTGAGGGCAGAGTACCTATCAGTTAGTTATTTCATGTCATCTGGGAGTTTAGCATTATTATATATTATATATATAATATATATATATATATTATAATAGTTATTATAATAAAATATATTATTTCCCTGTCTGAGAACGCTCCAGTCCTAAGAAAGGCCCAAGAAGATTAACACGGAGAAATCTGACGGCCTGTTTATATTTATATCAAACCAGATTTCCATCCCTTCATGATTTGGCCATAGGAAGAGCTGGCCAATCTCACACCTGATCATTAAATGGCACCCTTACAGCCTGAAGCAGAGAGAAGGCCAGTTCGGCTAAGGGCCTCAGCTGCTACAAGATAAGAACCACAATAAAAGAATGTTATCGTTTTGTTTGTTTGTTTTACCCTTTGTTAGTGCCCAGCGATGAATCATGAATATTAAAAATATGAAACATGATAAAATGTAAATACGTACCATACCATTTAAAACAGAATAAACCTGACTTACTTTTATTGTCAATTATAAGTAGGACTCGAACTTGGTTTATTCCTTTCTTATTGTATTGTAAGGGTTATATGAATGAGTCAAAAACAGAAGTGATGATTGTGGGAAATAGAGGGCAGTTGAAGGTGAATGATGGTCTTGAGGTGTTGATTGGGGGTGAAAAGATCAAAGTTTCAAAGACTGTGAAAAATTTGGGTGTCTATTTTGATTCAGAAATGAAAATGTCAGCTCACATTTCTGCTCTCTGTTAATCTTTATACTTTCAATTGAAGAAAATCAGTTCGATCCGTCAGTATATTACAATTGG
Source organism: Berghia stephanieae (assembly GCF_034508935.2). Classification (NCBI taxonomy): domain Eukaryota; kingdom Metazoa; phylum Mollusca; class Gastropoda; order Nudibranchia; family Aeolidiidae; genus Berghia; species Berghia stephanieae. The sequence goes on from NC_088371.1 coordinate 22,461,237, forward strand.
AACATGTAAAACATTGGTTGTTTCCCTCATTTTTTCGAAACTAGATTATTGTAACTCCCTGCTTGTCAACTTGCCTCATGCTCAGGCTTCTATTAAACAATTACAACTACTGCAAAACAGTGCAGCAAGATTAGTTTTTGGCAAAAAAAAATTTGATCATGCAACCCCTTTGTTGGCCTCTCTCCACTGGTTGCCCATTGAAAAGCACACACATTACAAAGCAGCGTGTCTTGTTTATAAGTGTTTGACTGGTATGGCACCGGCATATCTCACAGATCACGTGGTCATGTGTAAATTTGAAAATAACACTTTAAGATCATGTAATGACCAAACGAAAATTTCGGGAAAAAGATCAAGAACAAAATTTGGTGATAGATCGTTTGCTTGTTTCGGCCCCAAGATTTGGAATGAACTACCACGTGGTCTGAGGGAGTGCAAGTTTTTACCTACCTATAAAAAGAATCTCAAGAAACATTTTTACTGTATTTGTTTTTATTGACTCTATGAATCCTTGATTTGGCTATGAATTATTATTATTATTATTTTATTTTTTTCACTTAAAATTGATATTTATATTGTAAAGTGCCCAGAGCTTGTGATTTACACGAGAATGAGCGCTATATAAATGTGTATTATTATTATTATTATTATTATTATTATTATTATTATTATTATTATTATTATTATTTATTATTATTATTATTATTATTATCATTATATCCTTAGACAGTTATACGAGCCAATAATCATTGCTGTTAAATAATTCCATGTAATATGTAACGGGGAAATCATAGGATTTGCAAACTATTCTAGTTAATAGGGCGATTCTGTGAATGCAAGAGCGGACAGCCTTTGTAAAACGCTCGTGTGGTGTGCAGATTACTACATAAGTTTTCTTAAATTTAAAAATTTAATCTCCACCTGAAATACCACATTACAGTGGCCTGCTTGACACCCCCATCAGTCATTGAAAGAACACATCTTGGTCAACACATGACATGTTACATATAATGAACATTTTTTAAATGACGCAAAATATTGTCCATTTTACAACTATGTTAAACTAGGTCCAGAATTGGGCTGGGATGTCAGGCCTGCATACATGTACACGTCGGGTTAAATACTAGTGAAAAACCAGCTTCTAATAGTTTCGTCTCACACTGCAATATTATGACGTTTTATATCCAGACGGCAAATTCGATGCCGCATTCGAGTCCAGTCGCGAATCCACCGGGTAGTTTTGTTCCATCAAATTAAGAAGTTAAGGAGCAGGCACCGGTGTAAGATAAAGAACTAACCAAATGTGTATGATAAGTGTCAGACAAAGGAAGAAAGAAAAATACAAGAAAAAAAACCGTCCCAAAAATCAGTCGACCTCGACTGGGGATCGAACCTCAGACCTTCTGATTACCGGTCAGACGTGCTACCATAAAAATCCCTTTATTCATCCCATAGGCAAAATTTGTTTCTAGGGTCTATTCCAAGGAATAACCCAGGCGTCAGCCGCAATGCAGCGCCGCAAATTGAGCTAGGGCGAGGTGACTTGCTTAAGGCCACACAGCGCAGCGGCGGGCGATCGAACTCGGTACCTTTCGGGTACGAAGCAAAGACCGTACCGCTCTGCCACGCCGCCCCCTCGGTCTAGATTTAAAATTTATATTCGTCTAAATTTAACTCTCTCCTTACCAGCCATTTTCAGGAATTTCCCCAAAACTTCTCACCCAACTAACAAAAAAATATAATTTTTCTCACTCAGACACAATAGCAGTAAGTTCTTGAGATAAATAATTTCTTTAGCAAAACATGCTCTACAACACACTGTACATTTCTTTAAATGTTATGATGTACAAGAGAAATTTGAATAAGAAAAATGTTGGTTGCATCGTAACGAATGTGACGAATTTCCTATAATTGGCAAGGACGGAGTTAATTCGTTTAAAGTTGTGCATGTATCTTAAATCCACTCAGGAAGAAAAAATATTTTAAAAGCTATACTTACTATCTGTCGTCCTATTTCTTGATGGTCGCCGATAGGACTGATAAAAAGGAAAACGGAAAAAATAATCAGTTAGATACAAGTTATTGTAGCGTAATGATAAGTAGTTCGTCTTTGGAACAGGAGGTTGCGGCCAGTTTTAATGAAGAGTTAAAACGAAGATGCCAACTTTTAAAAATAATCTTAAATGCTTATAAAGTGCGCTTAAATGGAGCTGTAACAGTATGTATATTATAATATATATAAAAAAAAATAAAGATACGCATTGAATTTTAAGATTCAATTTATAAGACGAATACAGATGTTTTGTTTTTGATTTAATTTGTTCTGGGGTGTGCGTAATAAGAAAGAGCATATCTGAGGCTGATCGTCGGTTCCGAACAGGAGATTTCAGTTCAACATAGTTGTTAGTGATATTACACTTGTCACGTGTAATTAAAATTCCTCAATAGGTTAAGAAAATATGAGGGTTAAATATTTATACGTTAATTACTATTTCTTAACTATCTATTAAGAATGTCATATGCTTATATGTTTGCAATCTTCTCTTATCAATCATGTCATCGTTGGTGAACATTTTTGTAAGACAACTTGATATTCAGATTAGCGACTAAATGAAAATGTATTGGAAGAGGTAGTGACAGGAGCGGGAAGGCAAGAACCCGTCCTGTCGACAGTAAGTAAGAAGACGAGCTCTCGCTTGGCTCGACATAATATTGTGCGTCTTGAAGGAATCTGAATCAAGACAGTGATGCAGGGCACGATGGAAGAATAAAGGAAAAGAGGAAGACAAATGAAGATGAGGATAATAGGTAATATAAAAGAACGGACAGGTATCAGGAGGGAAGAATTAAGGCATGAACCCTTTTATAAACTCTACGGGGAGGCTTGTCTTAGCAGAGTTTGGAAATCGTGGTGGCCAAACGCGTTACTAACTTTGTTACATCGAAATTTTCCTCTAGTTCCGAAGCAAAGCAGAAAACCCGACCTGTGCTCTTTGAGTCGTGGTTACTTTTATGCATTATACATTATGTAAGTTGATAAAAATTGGTTCATTATATCTAGATATTGCTCATTTCTGAGTTATAATTTTTTGCCCAATTTTGTCTCTTAAAACTAAGATGAATCGACTCCAAACAAATGTCAAGTTACTTT
>NC_088371.1:22466887-22524387 GCF_034508935.2 Berghia stephanieae
TTTGTGGATAGTCATTTTCAGAATTGTTTCGATTGGAATGAGAGCTTTTTGGTGAATGCGAGGACAAATCCTTTGTTGAACGGTCCTCTGAACTAGGGGCAAAGTTTGATTGTGAATTCATTTTTGAATTCGCGGATTGTGGTGCTCTTTCTCGTGACAACCATTTAGGTAGAGTCAGCCTTCGCGGTTTTGCTTTGCCAGCTAGACGGTTTAGCGTGGAGCTTCCATTGTTTGAGGTTGAAGTTGCGCTAAACTCTTTTTGACGAACGCGCGATTCATGTCCTGGACTCGCAAGAGGGCGGTTTGGAGAGTTCTGGGTTGTGTGACTGTTTAGTTGCTTCTTGCGTTTTGGAGAAGCGTCGATTGATGAACCTTGTGGAAAGTTTTCTTTGGTGTTGGATTCGCTGCTTTCAGACATTTTCTTTCCTTTTCTGAAATATATTATCATTTTATATCGGATAAACAAAAGAAGAAGAAAAAATGACACGTAATTTGATTATTTGCTGCTTATATTAGTCTCTATTATCCAAGCAAAAATTATATTTATTTAAAAAATTTGATCTTTTATATAGTGCAATATCCACTAAAAGTCCTCAAAGCACATTCAACGGTCCCTCGCCAACAGCACCAATAGTGTAGGACGAGACATGATCATCATCATCATTATTATTATTATTAACATCATCATCATCATCATCATCATCATCATCATCATCATCATCATCACCATGATCATTTTCATCATCATCATCATCATCATCATCATCATCATCATCATCATCATCATCATCGTCGTCGTCGTCGTCGTCATCATCATTATCATCATCATCATCATCTCATCATCGCTGTTGGGGCCATAATCTTGATATAGATATTGTGGGTCTTGCACACAATTAATTTACTTCTACGTAGCTGCTCATTTGTTATAATTTCTATTGTAATCGATGTTAATATTGCTTTAATAAAAAATGCTCACAGTTCATAACTTAAGTTGCTGTTGTGGTGATTATTATTGTTGCTCTCCCCATTTGATTGTCGTTTTATTTTTGTTTGTATCGTCTGTTTTTGTTTTGTTTTTGGTTTGTTTATTGTTATTTGTTTTAGGGGGGGGGGGTTCTTCTATTTTTTGTTGGGACGGGGATATTGTTCTTATTTGTTTTACCGTGAAATGATTGGTCATACATGTAGTAGGTTTATATTGGTGCCCTTTGTTGGAGGTGGAGACCAATCTTTGGGACGCTTGGCGCTTGTCCTTCAGTCATTTTTCCGATTCACTTTAACAATGCATTTTTAAAGGATGGTTTTATTTTCAACTGAAAACAAAATTGAGGAAGAGAGAGAGAGAGAGAGAGAGAGAGAGAGAGAGAGAGAGAGAGAGAGAGAGGTGTCTGTTCAATGTTATAGTTATCATATAACGTTATGACAAGTGTAACTAAATGACAAATTGCCATATTTGTGGACAATAAAGATCTATTATTATTATTATTATTATTAAAAAGGATAGATATATGTATAATATACACCTCGCAAAAATAAATATTTTGAATTTTTGAACCGGTTTGATTTTGTAACAACAACGAAAAAAAGACAAATCAATTATTATGTTATTTTTGCTACACGAGTGTACAATATTTTCCAATAATCACAATGTCTAATCTTTAATTGATAAGAGCTCCCCGATTTCCTACCCTTCACCAAAAAAGTTTCTGCATTCTGTTGTGAGTATGTCCACCTCTGGTCTTAATGACAAACTTCTTCTTCTTCATTGTCCTTGTAGTCCTTCGGAGCCATTATGGCCATGCGTGCCGCTCAGAAAATCCAATACCCCTGAAAATGTTTCTCGACTCTCGCAACCCCTTGACAATTTACGATATACTATGGGGACCAAGGTCGAGCCCATTTTAAGAATGCAGCCCCCCCCCCCCCCCCCCCCCCCCCCCCCTCTAAAAAGTGGTTGTTATATTCATGGTTTGAAGTATGTTTTTTTTTGTTTTTGTTTTTAATTTATGGCCCCAGAGTCGGAGTTTAGTAAACCAAATGACAACTTGCCATTATTGGACAATAAAGATTATATTATTATTTTCTGTGGTCTTCCCAAGCTCGTGCTGAGATCTATATAGCTTCGATTTTAGTGTAGTCTTCTCATGCCAAGTGGCCGCTCTTTGTTCATTGTACTTTGCACGATCCTGCAAAAACATGTGTGGCATCCTGCTTCCCCTCCCCACATTCACAAATTAAATGTCTGTTCCTCCAATCTAAAATCTCTCCGACACATGTTCAAAAAAAAAAAATGATATGAACCACTTTCCAAATAAAACATGCTTTGGTCAAGATTTTGACATGTGGTGATTCACTACAGGGTTGCCAGATTAATTTCAGGCATTCTGCCAACTGGATAAAAAAAATCTGCCAAATACCACAAAAATCTGCCAAACCGTACTGTCTATAGTACCCCCTTTGAAAACTCATCAGTTTTGTTAAACAAAAAATTCTCAAGGCCGATGTCATATTTTTTTTTTCGTTTCCCAAGTTTAAAAAAATCACTAATACATAAAAATTGCCATGGAAAACGTGGAGTAGACCTATACATCCATCCATAGGCCTCGGAAAATAAAATCTGCCAAATATCTGCCAAACTGCCAAACCGATTTTTCTCTGCCAGACGACTTCAAATTCTGCCAAAAAAAAGGACATTTGGCAGAAAATCTGCCATATTGGCAACCCTGATTCACTAGAGTAACTCTGTACACGAAATTAAAGTGACCTCCCTGTTGATATGTGTACGATATGATGTTCTAGCATTCTAAAAATATATATTGAATTGTAACTTTTATATATGACGGGGTCATAAACTCCTTAAATAATCGACTTTTTGATAGTTTTCGCAAATATGTGCACCAAAATATGGATAGTATGCGCTTGGCTAAGAAGCTCATAACATTGCCATCCGGAAGTATAACGGACCAACACACAAAACTGTGTGTATCCATGAACGTTTATAGTCGGGTTAATACAGTTCAGTGAGTATTACTCATAAACACGATGGCAAAAAACAATAACAAAGACGTGAGTGACGTCATCTTCGAACTATCTATAGATGATTTTATCGTGTGTTATACGTTTATTGAATATTTAACATTTCCACACACACACACGATGTAAAAGAAAAGATGGACATCATCTGAGAACAAAGAAACATAAACTACTAATGAACTTAATGCATAAACATAAACATCAACATATAAATTAACTATGCATAACCCTGCGGATTATAATGCTTTCAGTTTCAAGTGAATTTCTAAAAGATTTCTTTAAAATCCAAATTATGATCATTAAGGCTGAATCGACGTTAACTTATTTGAAGGTCTGATAACCCAAATGGCTATTGGGCTCATTGTTGTAATAGAAATACTCTCAAACCAACGCTAACTATTCTCCGTTGCAACAATGTTAAATCAGGCCCATTATTGCACTCAGTTATCAGACCTTCACATATGCACCTTGGGGCACCTAGGGCTTAATCACTACGAAACGAGTCTTAATAATAATAATAATAATAATAATAATAATAATAATAATAATAATAATAATAATAATAATAATAATAGACTCTTATAAAGCGCACGGTATCCTCAACAATGAGGCTCTTGGCGCTTGAAATTACATCAACACAAAACAATATTTAAAGTACATGACATAAAAAAAAGAAATGCTGTCAATGATTTCTTGAAAACAGACAATGGTTTGGATTGTCGGATGTTCTGTGGAATGGTGTTCCATACAGACGGACCAAAATGAGACAAGGACCTTGTTCCTTAACGAGTCTAGGATAAATTTTACTCTTGTCTTATCTTATTATAAAAGCTGGGATAATGTATCCTTTCAATACCCTATAGCCCTATACATGACATGTTAAGAAATTGAGGAGCAGGCACCAGTGTAAGACAAAGATCTGAACAAGTGTGTATGAAAGATGCCAGACAAAGCAAGAAAGAAAAATACAAGACCTTCGTATAATGGTGGCAGGTTTGATCGGTAATCAAAAGGTCTGAGGTTCGATCCCCAGTCGAGGTAGACTGATTTTTTAGGATGTTTTTTTTTCTTGTATTTTTCTTTCTTGCTTTGTCTCGCACCTTTCATGCACGCTTGATCAGTTCTTTATACATGACAAGATATTGAAACAATCTTAATAAATCACATTGGTTTTTGATTATGACAAATATTGATCATATTCATCGTAGCATAATGATAGGAGTTCAATTCTTTCTCGATCAATGTCTTAAATTGGCCAACAGAACTAGCGTTTTATTTTTAGTGTATTTCAAATGTAATGTCATTCCAAATGTTTAATGATACAAAGCATTCAATTTAAAAAGTTACTTACATTAATTTAATTTACATCATTAATCATGATTTACAAAATGTTTGTTTATGTTTTCATCAAAGTATTAGTATTAGCTTATTCCCCCCATAATGATAATGATATCTATTGAACGTGTCTTGAAGATCAATATAATTTGGTGCGATTGTGTTTTATTTTCTCTTTAAATTTCACACCGACACTTTTTTGTTGGGGGTTTTTTAATAGGAGATAGTAGTAAATTATTATTATTATTATTATTATTATTATTATTATTATTATTATTATTATTATTATTATTATTATTATTATTATTATTATTGCTATCATTATTATTATTATTATTATTATTATTATTATTATTATTATTATATTATTATTATTATTATTATATTATTATTATTATTATTATTATTATTATTATTATTATTATTATTATCATTATTATTATTATCATTATTATTATCATTAATAATAATAATAATAATAATAATAATAATAATAATAATAATAATAATAATATTGATGATGATGATGATGATGATGATGATGATGATGATGATGATGATGAATAATAATAATAATAATAATATTGATGATGATGATGATGATGATGATGATGATGATGATGATGATAATAATAATAATAATAATAATAATAATAATAATAATAATAATAATAATAATAATAATAATAATAATAATAATAATAATAGTTACAACTGGAATAGATATGTCTGTCGCCTTTGGATACCATCAATTGCCAATCCTTGGTAAAAATTATAAAAGGAATAGTTCTGGAAGATAAAGTTAGATTAATCCGATTCCTCATAAGTGAAACCTGGATTTCGACCAATATAATCGGTGCCTCAGAGGATAAATCATTCATTGGCAATATCGGTACACCACAAGGAGACAATTTGAGCCCTGTTTTATTTATCATTTACCTAGAAAATGCTTTAAAAGATGTAGATAAATCTGTACACTCGACCCATTTACGTATTGAAAAGGAATTCCCCATGGAAATTGCATATATGCAGACGGCATTGACTTTATTGGCTTCAAACAATTCAGTGTAACAGACATCCAAAAAGCTTTACAAAAACACCAACTGTATGTTAATACTGACAAAACACATGTAACATTACTGTCAAGGAAGAAAGATGATGGAGAAACATGAACAAAGTAGAATTACTAATTGGAGACAAGGAAGACGTAGAAAGAAGAAAAAGTTTATCGACAGTTGCACTACATGAATTATTATTATTATTATTATTATTATTATTATTATTATTATTATTATTATTATTATTATTATTATTATTATTATTATTATTATTATTATTATTATTATTATTATTATTATTTATTATTATATATATCATCATCATCATCATCATCATCATCATCATCATCATCATCATTATTATTATTATTACTATTATTATTATTCTTATTCTTATTCTTATTCTTATTATTATTATTATTATTATTATTATTGTTATTATTATTATTATTATTATTATTATTATTATTATTATTATTATTATTATTATTATTATTATTATTATTATTATTATTATTATTATTATTATTATTATTATTATATTATTATTATTATTATTATTATTATTATCATCACCATTATTATTATTACTATTATTATTATATTTATTATTATTATTATCATCATCATCATCATCATCATCATCATCATCATCATCATCATCATCATCATCATCATCATCATCATTATTTTAAACGTGCACACAATATTGTGTCTTTCTCTATCTTTAATCAGTATAGAGTCACTTCAAATTTCTTTTGCGGAAACGGAATGGAGAATGATTGTTTTTCCAACAAGAGCTAAACACAACTCTTCTTCTCTTCAAAAGCTTAATTCTCAGGAAAGTGCCACTCCTTTGATGCAACTTTTGCTGAATGCTTAATGGATTTTAATTCCTTGTTTAATGTGTAAGTAACTGCCCTTAACCTTCGTTGCAGACGCGTGTAAATGATAGAATGTTGCGGAGTACCAATTGTCTTGGTCTTGTCTTGGTCTTCTTGTCTAAAATCTCTAGCCTGAACAGGGCCAGAACTGGACGAGACCCATCTCATTATTATTATTATCATTCATCTCCTTAAAAACTGCTCTGTAGTCTGTACCACATTTTGTTTGTTAAACAAAACTTCATGAAAAAATACATATGAGTTAAACATACACCATAAGTACCATAATGGCTGTCATTATTTAGGCACTTTGATAACTCCAGTCCAGTGGCCGCCGATAGGCTCACTGTGTGAAACTCGTTTTTTGGAACTTTATTTTTGACCCTTTACTGTGTTGGTCACCATGGCGTTATTTGTGAACCCATGTGACTAATTTTGGTATCATTATAAAGGGCACAAAACAAGCTTTCTAACGGTGTATTTCATTCTCAATTCCTGATTGTATTTCTCAGAAAACTTATGTAATAAAAATTTATAAATTTTTGAATTATAACATTAAATTATGGATACATTTTAATTATACTTCATACATCGATAGACAATTAATTGAAGAACATCTCTGCCAAATTTCATAAAAATTGATATACTCGCTCATTATTTTATTTTTTTCCGCCACCAACCCCACTTTTTAGGACAAAAACCTCATATTTTTTTCCATTTTCGTTTATCATTAATTTTTTCCAAACTTTCCATACATGAAAATGATTTATATGAAAATAAAGCTTATTTTCTGATCTTTAATATGATATCTAACTCTTGCCATTTATTTTTTAATTGAAGCAAAATTACTGAAAACAATAAGTGGGCCATGTTGACTGCAAGACTCAAAATTTCCCGATCGCCGCGAGATGCTGGTTTTGAGGCAGCAGTGAGATCACAGATTCTCTCTGTAAAGTTGACAAAAAATTTCAGTAGAAAAATATAAATAACTCTGGAACCGTAGGTCGTAGAGAAACAAATAAGGTATCAAATTTTATGTTTTTTCAAGTCCCATCCCCCTGACTGAGTCAAATCAAGATATTTTGAGTTTGAAAATTTTATCAAAGTGCCTACATTATTCCCAGACGCCTGTCTGGGGATAATAAAAATTCGTTATCCCCAGACAGGTGTCTGGGGATAACCAATTTTTGTTATCCCCAGACACCTGTCTGAGGATACTATCCCCAGACGCATGTAGCAAGTGGGCAGAAAGATTTTATGCAAAATGCCAAACTAGGCGTGAAAAATACCAAATATTCTGGAAAAAATACTAGTGGTTGTGTCCCAAAACAGTTAATATATCAAGTGATATTTAACACAAGATGAAAGTAAATAGTGATCAAATGTCAAATCCAGCTCTTTAAAAAAAATATTTTAAAGCAAATGGATCAATGAAATTTCTTTTGTTACTTTGATCTGAAAACGTCAAACTGGCAATTCGACTTTTTATTTTCAACCAGGAAGAAAGTTGTTAATCATCAAATCTGTTCATAGTCCACCAACCATTTAAATTTTCATTACCAACCTACCTGTTAACTTTATTGATCATCTCTTGTTTCTATAATTTGCTCATTCTGGCCACAATTTTGGGGACGACCGGGAATAATTTTTATGTCGCGGACGAATTCCTAGGCCATGGTGTTGTTCGCCCCAAAGCCCAAACCCCACACTTGTTATTTTCCTGTCTGCTTCGCACAAAAAAATACAATTTAGTATCACACGTCCACAAAACTAGATCCAACAACATATTTTTATTCGAATCAGAGATGAAAATAACTACCGTACCAAAACAAGGAAGCAAAAATGGTGGAAATATGTTTAGCTCATATATGAATTTAAAATATTCCGATAGCGGTGTGGATAGGCAGCTCAGTGGGTAAGGCCACCTTTCATTTTACTCCTTTTAGCTGCACAGATTTGACCCAGTCGCGACCGCCCCCCATCCCCCCCCCCCTCCCACTCATTTTTTTTTTTTACTTTTCTTTCTTTCTTCCCAATTGATTTTCATTGTTTTCACTTTTGTTCCGAGTTCCGAGCAAGAGTTTTTTTTTAATCAGTTGAATTTTTTATTTCTCCGATAATATTATTTCATTATTTAATTTGCTCTAGATCTATTATTGTTTTTTTTTTTTTTTTTGTTTTGGTCAAGGATACTAATAATAATAATAATAATAATAATAATAATAATAATAATAATAATAATAATAATAATAATTGTAATATTTGTTATTATTATTACTATTACCATTATAATCATTATTATATTATTATCAATAATAGTATTATTTTTATTATTAATACGCTTATTATCATACTATTACTATTATTATTATTATCATTATTATTATTATTATTATTATTATTATTATTATTATTGTTAACACTATTCCCTGCTCCGAGGGAAATCTCTCTTTTTCTTTTTTTTTTATATTTTGACCTAAACCTTAGAGTTTTTTGTTTGCTAAACCTTTATGTAAATGTTCCGTTTCTGAGCATGAATTTCTTAAATTGTTTTTATTTTTAAAACAATTATTGTTTTTATTTTTAAAACAATTATTGTTTTTTTTCTCCTCTATCTGACCATTTGGTCGCTCTCTGAATATTTCTGTTTGTTTGCTTTTTAATTATTTATTCTTTTTAGACACTATTTGAGATCGGAGTGGGGACGAATATATTTGCTAGAAACTAGAAAAAACAAGAGAGAGAGAGAGAGAGAGAGAGAGAAAGAGAGAGAGAGAGAGAGAGAGAGAGAGTTTAATAATAAAAAAAAGAGGTGGGAGGAGGATGGATGGGACATTTATCCCTTTCAACGTTCTGTAAAAAGAAGACGGAATTTAAAAAAAAAAAAAGTGACGTTACCAGGATTCGAACCCACGTCGATTATGGTCAAACTTCCAGGGCAGACGACTAAACCATTCGGCCATGACACCTACTTCGAAGTCGACGCATATTGTGTATATGTAGTAACAACTGATTTTAATGTTGGTTAATTTTATGTTTTTATAGATATTTTATTAACTTTCCTTATTTCTATGTGCATCTGGAAACATTCCATATTCTGGAATGTGGATAATTGTTTAAAAGAGCGGAGTTTCAAATATGCGTCTGGGGATAATAAAAATTCGTTATCCCCAGACAGGTGTCTGGGGATAACAAATTTTTATTATCCCCAGACAGGTGTCTGGGGATAATCACAGCGGTACCATAATATCCTCATAAATAAAACGAGACACTCGAACTCGAATGCGAATGCGAAGTAGAAACAGAAGTAGAATAGACCTACTTTGGTAAAAAGTTCAAATTGGATTGGGCTCAATTAAACCTATATCATTATAAAGTGCTTTTCAATACGATTCTAACTAATGATACCAAAATTGTGAAAATCAGATAAGCAGAAGAAAAGTTATGTTGGTTTAAATTTAAACCTGCCTGGGGATAATGAAAATTCGTTATCCCCAGACACCTGTCTGGGGATAACGATATTTCGTTATCCCCAGACACATATTTGAAACTCCGCTCTTTTAAACAATTATCCACATGCACATAGAAATAAGGAAAGTTAATAAAATATCTATAAAAACATAAAATTAACCAACATTAAATCAGTTGTTACTACATATATACACAATATGCGTCGACTTCGAAGTGGGTGTCATGGCCAAATGGTTTAGTCGTCTGCCCTGGGAAGTTTTACCAGAATCGACGTTGTGGGTTCGAATCCTGGTTCCGCCACTTTTTTTTTTTTTTTTTTTTTACATTCCGTCTTCTTTTTACAGAACGTTGCAAGGGATAAATGTCCCATCCATCCTCCTCCCCACCTCTTTTTTTTTTTTTTTGTGCAAGTCTATTCTTTTCTCTATTTTGTTTGGCCTTTTGTTCCATTTCTGAGCATGAATTTCTTAAAAATTTTTTCTTTTTAAAAAAAATTTTTGTTTGTTTTTTTTCTCCTCTATCTGACCAATTGGTCGCTCTCTGAATATTTCTGTTGGTTTGCTTTGTAATTATTTATTCTTTTTAGACACTTTTTGAGATCGGAGTGGGGACGAATATGACAGTTTGAAACTAGAAAGGAACCAAGAGAGAGAGAGAGAGAGAGTTTAAAAAAACGTAGTGTTTTTATGCACCTCCGTTGACGGTGTATCTTAACGGATCGTTTTTATACACCTCCGTCACGCATGCGCATTCCACCCAATTTCATTAGCGATATTGTGTTTCTTCATTTGGACATGGCGAAAGTTATATTGTGACATCTGTAGGATGTCTTTGTTAATAAATTTATATAAAAATATTAATAACTTAAAAAATCGAAATATAAAACCAGAAAATAGAAGTTGCATTGAAGGTAAAATAATGTTTGAGAAAGACCTTATTAAATGTGAAGAACAGTCAGGTGGCTCCGTAGCGCAGTGGACAAGGTGTCAGACTCCAACTTTGAAAGTACCGGGTTCGATTCCCAATGTTGACCCTTTTTTTTTTTTTTTGATTTTCTTTCTTTTTGTTTGCTTTTTTTTCTTTCTTTTTTTTTTCAAAAACTTTTTATCATGTTTTTTAAAAAAAAACTTCGATTTTAATTATCTAAAATGATTTATTTATTTGAGATCAGTATTTGTGTGCCATGTTTCTTTTTACTTTTGATTTTTTAAATTATTGTTATTATTCTTTAATTTATTATCATTGTACATCGGTAATCACTAAGCAGCGTGCTAAACTACAATCTAAAACTATTTAAACCTCATGGACGTATGCAGCAACAACTTTACCATCACCGCCAATGGAGGTGTATAAAAACGGTGCGTTTTTGTACACCTCCAACGGAGGTGTATAAAAACGCCACCTTAAAAAAAAGGTGGGAGGAGGATGGATGGGACACTTTTCACTTGCAACGTTAAAAAAAAAAAAGTGGCGGAACCAGGATTCGAACCCACAACGTCGATTCTGGTAAAACTTCCAGGCCAGACGACTAAACCATTCAGCCATGACACCCACTTCGAAGTCGATGCTTATTGTGTATATGTAGTAACAACTGATTTAATGTTGGTTAATTTTATGTTTTTATATATATTTTATTAACTTTCCTTATTTCTATGTGCATTCGGAAACATTCCATATTCTGGAATGTGAATAATTATTTAAAAGAGCAGAGTTTCAAATACATGTCTGGGGATAACAAAATTTTGTTATCCCCAGACATGCGTATATTATCAGAACTTCCACTATGTTCAAAGGAATCAAGTGTCTAATTTTACTTATATTCTTCTTGTTTCAATGTACACGCATTTCATAAAGTATTTCACTTGAACTGACATTGATAGGCTGCAGTCGAAACATATATGTTTTATTGCAATATATTGCAGAATATCATCAACAACTACTTTGACTTTGCAGATGCCCAGACCGTCAACTCTCCAATTATCTTGACACAATTGTCATTTAGTCTAGAAGTGGAAGGGAGAGGATCTGAGGTGCTGGTAGGGCAGCAATTTTCTGTACATCAGCACCATGGAGGATGATGATTTGGCATCGACAGACTCCCCAGGAGATGCTGGACCCATGGCTTGGGTCCCATCTCCTACTGTTGTTGGCACTATAAAACAGGTATGTGGTGATTGTGAGGAAAATCCAAACTCAGAAAAAGAAGTGTTTTAATTTTAAGAATTCTATATTTATAGATAAATAAACAAATACATTCATAATATAATATTCTGGCAGGGCGGTCTCTATAAAAATTAGTTTCATAATTTTTAGATTTGCCAGTAATTCTGTTTGTTGCAAAATTTTAACTTTGTCTCTACAGGACAGTTTTAGTTCTCTCCCCCCCCCCCCCCCCCCCCCCCCCCTCACCTCCCCAACCCTATTAAAAAAAAACAATTATATAGAATGAATTGTTCATTATTCTCATCACCACCAGAATGAGAGTAGCAGTGATGGTGATTTAGTCATGGTGAATACAGAGGCAGAAACGGGTGCCAGCATTGATTGTAGTCCACCGGCAGGAACCAGCAGTGACATGAACTTCATCATCGTGGCAGAGGCTGCCGCTGAAGAAGCTACCAGTGGTAAACCCTACATATTTATTATTGAAACAATAATGTCAGGAAACAAGAAGAAGAGAAGAAGAAAAGAGATTTTCGTCATTTTAATCATTCTTTAGTTCATATTGAAATTTATTACTTTGTATTTCAAGTTTCTGTCTTCTTTGATTTCTGAGAAATTCATATTTTGTGACAGTTGTTAAGAAGATTAAGAACACAAAAGTAATTTAAAGAAAATATTTTCAGCATTGAAAGTAAATGAAATAAAGATCATTGTTGTAAATAAGTTAAAGAAAATACTTTTCAAACTTTAAACTAAGATATAATGGAAACTACTCCGTTTGGCTTTTAAAATATAGAGGATGTTTAAACAAAATTTGCACTTTCCTTACAAATATATATATACCAAAATAAATAATTTTCATATTAATTTCATTCTCAGCTTTATACCAAAATCTGGACAATACTTGGACACCTGAGGATATAGCAACTGTAGAGATGGAAACAGCACAGGACTTTGATGGTAGGTTTGCATGTTTGCCATTCTTTGGCAATATTTTGGGGCAATTGTTGGAAAGTTTATAAGTCTAAATTATGAAATATGAAATTAATCTGTTCACTTATCTTGCTTTTTATGAGGACTTGGCCATCCCCAGTAATGAACGTTATCAGACTAATAATTAAAACAATGCTTAACAGGTGACTTGTACTTCATGAAAAACAAATTTTGGTCACTGGGCTTGCTGGGGGCAATAATCAACTGTTTCGTCATCATTAAGGACATTTCAAGAAATGCTTTAAACATTCCTGGGTGGGATCTTCTGACCTCCCATGGTGGGCAAGAGGTTACTTGCTGTATCTTCTATATCTGTTTTCCAACTTGCTTTCTGTCTTTGTCTTAGAATGATGAGATTACTTGGGTTTTTTCATTCTCTTGTCTGAGTCCTTGCTGGGGAGGAAACAGTCAAATTTATAGTTAAAGTTTTGGGAGATGATATTTTTTCTTTTACTTGTCAATCATCTCTCTCTCTCTCTCTCTGTTAACTGTTACGTATTGTTATTATTGTTGTTTTGAATGTGTAATGTAAGTATTTGAGTGTATTCTTCTTAATGGGATCCTGTGCTTGTGGCTGGATAAGACTTTTAGGTGATCTCATTCTATGCACGATGATAGTATGCTCTTGGACTCTACATCTGTTCCCTATTTGTACCCGTCCCCTTTGTCTTACTTTTCTTTCATTTATACTGACGCTGGAATAACCTTAAATGTGTTGCAAGCGCTCTAAAACCTTTCAAACAAACTAGCACTTTAAAAGTGCATTAAGGTACTATTGCACCATTGAAAATCTTGCATTTGAATATAACTGGTCTTTTTTAGAATATACAACTGGAGTGATTGTAGGGCCACAAAGTAATACAAATGCCATTTATATACATTTTAATTTAATTTTTTTAAAAACAACTTATCTCTGAATGGTGATACTGATTTTTCTTTTAAATTATAATTTGTGTGACTTGTGGTCTAGTCGTATGACACAATTTTTGGACTGGTAGGTCCCAGGTTTGACTCCCTCTCTGAGCAGCACAAAGTTGAATCCTTAGACAAGGTTCTTTGTTCACATTCACATATTACAATACTTATATGTAAAATGAGTACCTGGCCATTAATAGCATTGTCTGTGTTGAAAAAAGTTGTAATATTGCCTCATAGGCTTCATTCATATCTGCGTGTTTAGTGGAATTGCACTATATAAATGCTCAATTTTTCTTTTTTAATTTCTACTTTAGTTTTTTAGTAATGGAGTATTTATTTTGTTTCTTTCTGAAGAAGTTGACCCTAGCTCAACAAGTACAGTAGAAGCTGCTCCGATCATTGATGGCAGCATGTGCACCATATTGAATCATTTGTCTGACTTGTCTGATGATCCTGTGACGTCTGCAGTGGAAGATGACCTTGACCGTCGACAATCTTTGTCAACATCGTTTTTGTCTTCCTCATCTGCCTCCAGCCCTATTTCTCCTAACGATGCACGGAATGCTGTGGCAAGAACGTCTTCCGAATTATTGGGTAGGCGTAGTAATGACTCCGGAGACGAAGCCAACTCGGCAAATTTTATGGCATTTGATGGCGGTAGGCGAAGAAGTGGACGGAGACATGGATCAAATTGTCTGGATTTTAGTACAGTTGATGGTAGCGACCAAAGTGGTTTAGATATGTTTACCGATGGTAGCAATGGATCTGGATCGACGTCGCGTCTTCAACTAGGCCTGTCGATTGTACCATCGCCACATAATGATAATGGCGAAGAGTCTTTGGAATCGTGGGAAGATCCTGATAATGCCCTGAACCCGTATCGTCTGTTCAATTTACCTCAGCCAGGAGAACAAGTGGTTTCGGGTTCCCTATCATCATCAGCATCTTCGTCGTCTTCAGGTTTGACATTAGGAGGACCTTCGAGTACCAGGGTAATGGTGAGACATCATAGTGTGAGATCAAATGACGTGGAATCCAGCAGTAATGGATACGGTGCTTTCCCCATTGAAGTAGGTGAGTGGTTAAAGAGAATTCTCATGCTTTGCAGGCCTACTACATTTATGCAGGTTTTATTGAATTGTATTTGACGTTTTTTGGCAAGCAAAATTTTATTTTTCATCTCTATATTTGAAGTTAATTTGTTTGAATACTGAAGAACTCATAAAAATGTTGGGAATGTTCAGAAATGGATATATGTACATAAAATGAAGAATCCTACATAAATTCTAAAGCATTAGTGATTGGTAACTCTTTTTAAAAGGGATGGGAATATAGCAATTTAGGTTGGTTCAGATTTTCTTTTTCTTCTTGAAATTAGGACTTTGAAAATATATTTTATTATTTTTGTTTGTTTGTTGCCCTGTGCAGGTCTGACTATGTTGAGAGTTGCTAAGAAAATAAAATTCATTTATATATATGTATATATATATATATATATATATATATATATATATATATATATATATATATATATTATATATATATATATATATATATCAATAGATACTTGGTGTGACAATTTCATACGGCTAACTGTCCTGATCAAATCGGGACTGTCCCAATTTTGCAATATGAGAAAAATTTTAAGAGAAAAAAAAATCTGACTGTATATATATATATATATATATATGTATGGGAATGACCCTTGCATGTCCCAGGGTTATACTCTTTTTTTTTTTTTTTTTTTTTTTTGGACTATCAAATTAAATCAAGGAACAGAAAACTCTTTAAATCTAGATTTTATCATATTATAGTCCACACATACCACTGTTTTGGATCATATCACGGTATTGTGTGTTACACAGACCTGCCTACTTGTAATATTAAACATTTGTAATTTTTAGAAGATAGAAATTTTAGTCTATTTAGTTAACTTTAAAAATCAACAATTTAACCCTCACAAGGATTAACTCTCTCCTTACCAGTCAATTTCACGATTTTCCCCAAAACTTCACACCCAACTAACACAAAAATATATTTTTTCTCACTCAAACACAATAGCAGTAAGTTCTTGCGATACATAATTTCTGGAGCAAAACATGCTCTACAACACACTGTTAGTTTTCTTTAAATGTTATGATATACAAAAGAAATTTGAACAAGAAAAATGTTGGTTGTATCGTAATGAATGTGACGATTTTCCTATAATTGGTAAGGAGAGGGTTAAACAACACTTCAAAATCCCTCGAAGTATGTAAATGATGTTTGGTATGAACTTTTCATTTTCATTCAGTTTTAATTGACTTAGAGATGCTCATGAAGGGTGGCCTGACTTCCTCTTTCCTTGGGGTGTCCATTGCAGAGCCTTCCTTGTCAATGTTTTGGCAGGTCTGCGACAGATATGCCCAAACCAGTGCCATCTTCACCTTTTTATTATAAGACTCCATGAGAGGATCATTGCTCTAGCTAAAGGAACAGTTAAAAAAATTTTAATTTATTTATAAAAAATGAAAATTGTCATTTATTTTCATTCATTAATTTTTATAATTTTTAGGTCCCAATCAGGGAGGTGGTGATGATGAGACCCAGGCTGTTGCATCTTGTCCATTGGATACACATCACAGTTCTCATCCTGAGGAATTCTTATCTGGTAAATGAATAGATTAAATGAAACAAGCACGGGTTACTGAGATGATAATAATAATAATAATCTTTATTGTCCAAATAGGCAATTATGGTTAGGTTACAGCTCTTGTAGTAGGCGAAAAAAGTAATTAGAATAGTGGTAATAATGATGATAATAATACTGATAGTAATGATGATAATAAGAATAATATAATAATAATAATAATAATAATAATAATAATAATAATAATAATAATAATAATAATAATAATAATAATAATAATAATAGTAATAATAATAATAATAATAATAATAATAATAATAAGAAGAAGAAGAAGAAGAAGAATGATCAGAGAATAGTGAGGATTGAAGAACCATGATTGCCACCGACATTTCAATAATTGAACGAATAGAATATATAGTGTAGTTTTTAAAGTTAAGAGAGAAAGTTTTGTATTCATCCTCATCTTCTCCCCTCCCCCTCCCTCTCCCCCTTCATTTAAGTAATATCAAGTGTGTCAGTGACTGGATGGGTAACAATCATAAAGTCTAAGGATATAATAGGACTGCCGTTATTTGTTATCCCTTAAAAACAAAGCAAAACAAGCTTATAAATAATATAATATTTGTTATCCCCTAAAAACAAAGCAAAAGAAGCTTATAAATAATATACTATTTGTTATCCCTTAAAAACAAAGCAAAACAAGCTTATAAATAATATAATATTTGTTATCCCTTAAAAACAGCAAAACAAGCTTATAAATAATATAATATTTGTTATCCCTTGAAAACAAAGCAAAACAAGCTTATAAATAATATAATATTTGTTATCCCTTAAAATCAAGGCAAAACAAGCTTATGAATAAAATATAATATTTGTTATCCCTTAAAAACAAAGCAAAACAAGCTTATAAATAATATAATACTTGTTATCCCTTAAAAACAAAGCAAAACAAGCTTATAAATAATATATATGTTATCCCTTAAAAACAAAGCAAAACGAGCTTATAAATAATATAATATTTGTTATCCCTTAAAAACAAAGCAAAACAAGCTTATAAATAATATAATATTTGTTATCTTTTATAGATCCAGCGGCTACAGGCTTCCATGAATATGGCAGTGGATACACCAACGGCCCTGCTGCTGCTTATGAAGACGGTAACGTCATCGCTGCCTATCCCCCATGCCCCATCGATGTTACAGAGGAGTCTGTTAATTCCATGTTCCCAAGTCTTTCAGGTGAGGATTTTGGAGTGACATAATACTATAAAAATGACTCGTATAACTCATTTAATTTGGAATTGGACTACATTTTGTGCAGAGACAATTACAGTAACATTATTATGAAAGTTTATTTTTTTAAAAATTATGCCTTTTCCGCCACAACATCGTAAGATATAGTCGCCTAGGCATTCCACGAAGGAATAATGATAACTCATCAAACAAGATGTCTGATGTGAAAAGGAATCACCCATGTTGTCCAAGTGAGCAAATTGGGGGCTAATAATCTTGCTCAAGGGAAAAAATGAAAGTGCCTGAAGTGGGGCTCGAACCCGGGTCCTTTTTGGTCACAGTCCAATGCCTTAACCACTCAGCCACTTCGCATATATTTAGAGCATAATTAAGGAAAATATAAACAAACTGTGCATCTGCTCTTAGACTTACCACTCTGATGTAGTTTATGTAAAACATCATTTTATAATAATAATATATACTTTATTCATAAAAAAAAGAGTGGAAATTCGTTCACAGACGAGGCATGCATGAAAATGTATAAACACAAAGTTGAGAATCTATGGCGACAATGTATACATATATGATATATGCAAATGCACAAAAATGTAAAAATATATAACCAAGAACCAATAGCAACACTTTATATATATATATTGTACTCAGATAATGATAACTTATTAATCGATAGATAAACTAAATTAACTGTTCCTTAGAATATCTACTAAATAAGTGTCCAAAACAAATTCCCCTTGGCATGATACTAGTTTGATTTCTCGAGGTGGTTCACTTATTGGATTTTGAGAGTTCTTCCCCTTGTCTATTGACAGAAATGATGACAACAGACGATGCCGACATGCCGTTTCACCGTCGAGCAAACGACCAATCAATGGAGGACATGGTGGAGACAGTGTTAGGTCATGGCGACATGGCCTTCAGTTTCCCCATTCCTAGACGAGGACCGAAGAGATCTGCTGCTATGGCCAACAACAATAATTCTAGCTACTTTACTAGAAGATCTAATCCTTCGTCTTCCTCCACCCCTATCCCTGCTAACCCTGCCACTAGTTGTCCCGAGCCATCGGCCAGCCACCAAGAGAATGGTCTGCATAATTCTAACTCATCTTCTTCCTCTGGCCTGCCTGTGAAAAGAGAGCCAGGGTATGACTTCTGAATTTATTTATCGTGGTTTTTATGCAATATATACATGCCGAATCTTACGAATTTTTCGTAATTTTACAAATTTTAGACACATCGAATTTTTAATTCTAAGTAATACTTTAATGATAATAATAATAATGATAAGAAGAAGAATAAGAACAACAACAACTACTCCTACTACTACTGCTACTACTACCACTACCACTACTACTACTACAACTACTACTACTACTACGACTACTACTACTACTACTACTATTACTACTACTATAATAATGATGGTAATAATAATAATATTGTGGTTGTTCATACACAATTTCATAAATTACGAATTTCCTTGTCAAATTACTAAAAATTGACATTAAAATTACTAAATTTGAAGTTTTCAATTTGGCAAGTCTGGCAATATATAGGATTTTCAAGCCTAATTGATATGAGTGTTCAATATCTTTGCTTAAGCTCAGTGATCAGCTACCTCATTTGGTCCAGTAATTTCACAAAATAGATATAATTATCATGGCAAAATTGGACGTTTACATTCTTTCCCAAAGAAGAAGAAATGACAAAAGGGTCTGGTAATAATGCCACCCTATCTTGTATTATCCCAGATTTCGCTTTTACATAGCTCAATATCCACTAAACGTGCTTAAAGCGCTTTACAAATGGTCCCTGACAACTATACATACAGAATGAGACATGACGCCTGTTAAGCAATCTTACAATTATTTTTTTTTGCCACCAAAGATAATGCTGTAAACGGTAGGTATTCTTATTTTACACATGAGTGTGGTAAGAGAATGTGAGTAAAAAATGAGTGTCATACCACTAGACTACATAGCTGCACACAGTAGTCAGTAGTAGCTAGATGGCAAGTTTTATTGGTTAATTTATAACAAATATTGTTATAATACATATTATCATGGGACTAAAAGGACTTGAAAAAGTATTAAATTTAACATTTCTAAAATGCTTTGTCTCAAGGGATATAATCTACTGGGTTTTTAATTTTATTTTGGTCTTGTTTACATTTTTTTGGATTGTTTTGATAGCCCATAGTCAATTTGTGTGGCTATGTGGTCTATTTGTATGACTATTTACTCACATTCTCTCACCATACTCCGGTGTAAAACGAGTACCTGTCTCGTTTTACATGTTGTGTGTTGCTGTTGGCCAGGAACCCTTTGTAAAGCTCTTTGAGCACATTTAGTGGATATTGTGCTAAATAAAATCTCAATTAATTTTTTAAAAATAAATAAATAATGATTTTGCTTTTTTTAACTTTGTATTTTTGTATTAGATTGTTGAACTCATGTTCCTAATTTGGGATTTAAGGAGTCATTTTCATTTTGAAATTTATTTCTCAGACAAAAAGGCCCAAGATCATGCTCTGCTTCGTCGTCGTCATCTTCATCATCATCACCATCATCTCCACCCCCTGCATCATCATCATCTAGATTTCAACAGCAACCAAGCACACAGCATGCTTCAACCGAGAATGGTTATCGTACTCTGGATCCAGAACCAGAGGGTTGCGTTGGAAAACTTCCATCATTTCTGGAACCAGATCATCCTGCTGCTGCTGATGCTGTTGCTTCTGCTGCTTCTGGGTCGACAAGAGATTATCACTCTGTACAGCAAGGCGGACTATCTACTTATCTTCCAGGTACTAACATAGGTGAGAATAAATTGGATGCGATACGATCAGTTTTATTTATCCATGATTTCAAATAATTATAATAATAGTAATAATAATAATAATAATAATAATAATAATGATATAATAATAACAGTGATAATGACAATGATAATAATAAAAATAATGATAATAATAACAATAATAATAATATAATAATAACATTAGTGATGATGATGATGATGATGCCATTTACATCGATTGTGTGCTGTTACAAGCAGGAGTCTTTCGGCACAATTAACTGGATATTACGATGTATAAAAAGTAGTTTTATGGAAATAGGCTTTATGTTAGAGGGTCCCAGTTGGTTGGAAATTTTATGGGTGTTACAATGTAGGGAATTTGGGATTTTCACCTTCCTCTGCTTTCAAGGGACCACACCGTTGGCATACAGTTAGTTCAAGTTTTTCTTTTAGGGCTTTGGATGTGTGAGTCTCTTTCCTGAAAAACATGTAGTTAATTTGTTCTTTTGTAACCAGTGTAAGTAGACATGAATTTCTAGAATGAATGTAGGGTTGGATCTAATTTTAGGACTCCCAAAATATATACAGATTTCATTTTGCTGATTGTGATGGGTCTGCTGTTATGTATGAAATAATTTTATTTATTGCTAATTTGTTTTGCAATATGATTTTTAATTCTAAAATATTTTTCAAATATTTCATTCTATTAAAGATGCATCATCTACATCTGTTTCAACGACTTCGGTTTCAAGAACTTCATCATCGTCGTCATCAGGACAGGATGAAACCATGCCGTTAGACATGAAACCTCCTGCAAAAGTTTCACCCGTGTCACATCCTAGTTGTAGCAATGACAATGAAGTTAGTGGTGGAACTGCTGATAGTGCTGACGTGATGATGGTTGTTGAAGAAGATGGTGGTGAAAGAAGCCACCACAACTCAGTGCCAACACCATCTACAAATACCTGGGTTGAGGAAGTCACGAACCAAGCATTAGCATCGACCATGGCACTGCAGGAGCAACAGGAATCGTCCTCATCGTTGGCGACCCACAACACGGAGCAAGAGATGGTAGCAGTGGAGGTGGAAGAAGAAGGAGGAGGAGGAGTTCGGGATGGACAGATGGATGTAGCAGAGTTAGACGGAGAGGGGAGGAGTGGTGTTGGCAGCAGAGGCAGGGATCGTCCCGGTGTACCTCCAAACTTTGCCGTGCCAGATGGAGGCGTTGTCATTGTGGAGGAAGAAGACAGTGACGTGGAAGTTGTAATGGTTGAAAACAGGTCAGTAACATTGCAGCAGAAATAATGCTTTTACAAAAGTAGTCCTTCTTCGCCATTCGGCCCATGGTTTATACAGTGTGAAATGGACAATAGCAATTGCCTGCTACCCTTTGCTAGTCTATTGCAAAGTACTTTTTGCCAGATCCAACAAACTCAGCTACCCAATCACTGCTGAGTGGACAGGGTAGTCAGATAAAAATCTTGACTGCACCCGGGATATATGTCGGTCCCTTTGATTGTGAAGTGAGTGCTCTACCAACTGAGCTATTGGGACCAGACTCCCAGAAATAATGTTAAATGATAACTTAATACTGTTAATGATAAGCGGAATAAATTTCAAAAAGCTTATGATGTTCTCAGTCTTGATTTTCTTCTCTTTGGGGACGCTTTGGTTCAAGTTCTCAATGTGAAAGGTTTGTTGTAACCTTTTGAACAAATGGGCCAACCCTTTTATTTTCTCAATATAGACATTTGTAGGGCCTGTGGAGCTTGATATAATATCTCGGTTTTGGCAGTTTTAAACATTTTTCATTAACAATTATTGTAACCTTTTGGATAACGTGTTCATCAACCACGACATACTTTACTTAAGATTTAACAAACCCATATACCTAACCACTGCTTGTTTACAAATCAGTACTGCCCTTGCCAACTAATGAACTATTTTATCAAAACTCAAGATACCAAATGTGAGATTTTAAAATTAAAAAAAAAATTCTTCTCTTAAATTACTTTTTTCTCATTTTTCCTCTAACAGGAATACTAATCCAACTGTTATCGTAGATCTGACAGAGTCTGATGAAGGTAAGCTATTCTGTAAAACACTAATTTTCTTGTTGAAACTCTATATAATCCACTCAAAGAAGGTGCCCGAAAGCTGTTTTGTCCCCCACGAATGTAAGGAATACAGTCCATGACAATGGTTTGTCATCCCTTGGATAAGTTCCTGGTCTATTATACTCTCTGCATAAGCTAATTTGACCCAACTGTCCAGTCTTAAGATAGGCTCTGATAAATTGACCCCCCCTTCTCCATCTGCTCTCGAATTTTTTAGGATTCGAAGAAGCTGTTTGCTTATAGATCAAGTGCCAGTTGAGTTATTGGGACTCTTAGTTTTGACTTTTAGGTGTAAATATGTCCCGGTTTCTATATGCTTTTTTTGTTTATAGTTTTTGAAATTTATTTTAGTTGCGGTTGTATGTAGGAGCCAGATATCACTAATTTTTTTGGGTTGATTTTTATTGCTACAAATGACGATGTGCAGCTAGGTTTCGTCTTATTTGTGTTATTTTGTTAAGTGTAAGACATTTTAACCCTTTCCACTCCTAACCAATAATAGGAAAATTGTTACATGTCACATTTATTACAATACAGGCAACATTTTTCTTCATTCTGAATTTCTTTGTACATGACAAAATTAAAAGAAAAAATGTTGTTATTATTATAAAAATTGAATTGTGTGTTGCAATTCTCATTTTCTTGTTTAAAAAAAAAAACAACATGTATTGCTTGAACTTACTGCTTTTGTGTTTGAGTGAGAGAAAAAAATCAATGTGTTAGTTGGGTGGGATGTTTCAAATCTCAAATATGGCAGGTAAGGAGACAGTTAAAGATCCAATGAATTCAACAAAGTTTTTGGATTATTTTCACCGTTTTATTGGATTTATTTCAACTAATATACCATTTTGATCCTTTTTTTTTTTTACGCACCAAATTTTATGCGTAGTTTAATATTCTGCTCTATTCTGCACGCCTTAGTTACCAAACAAATGCATCCTTTTGTTTACATTCCAAGTTCTTATACAGAAAGGACATGCTCATTGTTTTATCCCTTGCCATCTATTTGGGTTTTTGAGTATAGTATTTATGTTTTATTTGTTTTTTGTTGTTGTTGATATGGCCTGGAGTAGGCTTTTGAGTCCGAAACTTTCCGTGGCTGGTGTTTTGTTATTTTATTTGTGAGGGTGTATGTGTGTGTGTGTGTGTGTGTGTGTGTGCGTACTTGTATAAATGGGTGTGTGTACAAAAATGTTTTTAATGATGTTTTACAATTTTGTGCGCCTAGAGCTGTTTTGTCAACGGGATTGGGCGCTATACAAATAAACTTTATTTTATTATTATTATTATTATTTAAAAGCTGTTATATTCATTTATGTTTATTACTTTTTACAGATCACAGCTTCTAGCAGCTTACTATCACTTTTACAAGTTCTATCTACCCTTACCTTATTTTCTTTTTTCTTTTCTTTTGGACACTTTGGAAACAGATCATCACCAGGTGATTTGTTATGAATCATCATCGGCTAGATCCAGGCCTAGAATTATTCCTTGCCTCAGCGGTGCTACTAGCAGTGGCAGTAATAAACGCCAGTTATGGGTATCGGTATCTTCTTCATCCAGTGACCACGATGAAGAGGACACCTCCGTATCATCTTCATCAGCAGCAGCTGCAGCTGCAGCACCCACCCTATCCAATTTCCTACATCCAAGTTTGCCAGGGAATCAGAATCATGGGTACGAACCTGGCTCTCTCAGTGCAATTGTTCTTGAGGTGAGTTGTCACGGGGGCATATACAATAGGATTGATTCTGGAGTTATAGACAATAGGATTGATTCTAGAATTAGAGAATAATAATAATCAGTGCTGATGGTTTTCCTCGGATCTGCGGAAATCCGCGATTTTTGTGTCAGAGGAGGAATTCCCTCCTTTAAAAAAAAAGGCATTTTCCTCAATCAAATTTTCTGGCTTTGAGAGATTTGATGTGTAGTGGAACAAACTGGTGCAGTTTCCCCACTATCCAGAAGATAGCTAGAGTAGTTTATCATCTCAATGTTATGTTTGCAGAAAGTAATAATCATGGAAGGCAATCTTCTGTATAACTAGAACTTTATTAAATGAAAATAAACATCGCATTTCAGCATCAACTGATTGCTAAACTCTAAGAACAAGTAACTAGCCAGTAGAAAGGGAACTGCCAGAATTACATAAGCATGCCAGATTGACCAATGGCACCAGATTGGCCAATTGGTGCCAAATCCAATATACTACACTCAATGGCCCTAAAAGTGGGGGTTAGTGAGGTAAACATGTGGCGTTAATAAAACCATTCATAATTTTCCTCCTTTTTTCCCTTTTTGAAACCATCAGCACTGAATAATAATACTAATCCAACTGTTATCTTAGATCTGACAAGAGTCTGATGAAGGTAAGATATTCTGTAAAACACTCCTATTTTCTGGTTGAAACTCTATATATTCCACTTAAAGAAGATACCTGAAAGTTGTTTTGTCCCCCATGGATGTAAGGAATATTGTCCATGACTATGGTTTGCCATATTTTCCCAATTCTTCGACTTTAAATATCGTATGAACAAAGCATAATGAGTAGAAGCACAGAGGAGAAAAATTGTCGCTTCACTGAGACAGCCACACATTTGAATAGTGCACTCAACGTGTGCTTGTGCGGTTATGTGGTCTTGTGATATGACACTCTTTTGGATCAGAAGGTCCTGGGTTCAAGCCTCGCTCTGCGCATAGTCGAGTCCTTGGAAAAGGCTCTTTACCCACATTCTCTCACTGTACTTGTGTTTAAAATGAGTGCCTGGCCGTGACAGTGTTGTCTCTGTCTACATGTTATGTGTTGCTGTTTGTCAGGGACCCTTTGTAAAGCGCTTTGAGCACGTTTAGTGGATATTGCGCTATATAAAAGCTCAATTTCAACTTACAATCCAGACAGATGGCAGGGAAATATTTCTCTCATTTACTTTTTGACAGTCCACAGATTCTAGCATATTAGTGTCCCTCTTTTATTTTGTTCCAAGTGGTTGATTTTTATTTTCTTTTTCAACTTATTGCTTTTAAAAAATGTTGTTTCCTCAGAGGGCTGCAAGACGCGCTAAAGCCACTGCTTCTACTCGGGAGGATTCTGCTGTTTCCAACTCATTCCTCTCCTCAGCCCCATCATCGTTCCCAGCAGTTGTTAATGGAACTGCATCCGACTCCCCCAACACTGCAATTATGACCATCCCAGCAACTGGTCATGAAAGTGGCCCACGTAATGAAGATCATGATGATGATGATAATACAAATAATAACGGAATAGACATGTCTTCTGCCTCCTTGCATGCACAAAGAGACGATATCAATGGCAATGTAGAGAATATCCAAGAAAGCGACAGCAGTAGCAGATGTAGGCAATTCCACCATCAGAATCACCATGACACTGAGCCTCAGGAGCATCGGTCACAGGACCCCATGCAAGAAGAGACCCTGATGGATGTCCAGACCTGCCCTCATATCCACTCCCCTCCAGCGCCGACAGATCGGTTCCGATCTACATCTTTCCTACAGAATAGAAGCCCTCGGATTCCTGTAAGACTGTTGTTACTAAAGTGTTTGGTTTAGCTCTTTAACTTCTTCTTCTTCTTCTTCTTCTTCTTCTTCTTCTTCTTCTTCTTCTTCTTCTTCTTCTTCTTCTTCTTCTTCTTCTTCTTCTTCTTCTTCTTCTTCTTCTTCTTCTTCTTCTTCTTCTACTTCTTCTTCTTCTACTTCTTCTTCTTCTTCTTCTTCTTCTTCTTCTTCTTCTTCTTCTTCTTCTTCTTCTTCTTCTTCTTCTTCTTCTTCTCATATGCCTTTATATCTGGAGTCCTGTTTTGAAGATGAAGATACTCGTCTTATTTAGTTCGAAAAGTTTTTTATGTATAAAGATTGCAGAGTGCCATATATCTCTTCTCTATGGGTTGAGTATTTACTGCATCATTGCAGTATATGCTCTGCATCTTGCTCCTCCTCCTCACCACATGAGCAGACCGGTGCCTGACTGTGTCAGTTTCATGTGTCTGTGCGTATGCGTTTTAAGTCTATTGTGGTCTGTTCTGAGGCGGAACATGATTAATGTCGCATATGGTAATCATCTGAACGTATTGGTGTAGTAACACATTGGGCTCTTAAATATGCATTTTGCCCCACAGAAATTATGCGGTATGTTTTCTACTCTTTAAGCACTTTCATAATTTTTCCTGTTGTCTGATCATAATAACAGATTTCTTTGTTTTTATCAGGAGAGCGTTGACCTCAATGTATTTTAGTGCTTTTTTTTTTTGGGGGGGGGGGGGGCGCAGTTCATTTCTATGCATGCATATCAGCCTCCAAATATTGATCATTTTTTCCAATCATCTGATGTTTGTGATTTAAAAGGCTTGAATCCCTCGTTTATAGCTGATGCATTTTGAATTTTAAAAATATCTATGAACCAAATGATGATTGAGATGGTCTATTTTTCAAATGATTCACTTAGAATTATGCTGCTGTTTCAGGTGCTCTGTGAAAATCATAAGCAAAGAAGTTGGATATTAGAGGGGTCTTCGTCAAATATGAGAAGGGTCTTTTTAATATATGAGAGGGGTTCCTTATAATATTATGAGAGGGGTCCTTGTAATATATGACAGAGGGGTCTTTGTAATATATGAGAGGAATCTTTGTGATATATGAGAGGGGTCCTTGTAAAATATGTGAGTGGTCTTTGTAAACTATGAAAGTGATCTTTTTGATATATTAGTTAAAATGTATTACATAAGAGTTTCAGGGTTTTTTTTACAATGAAGACTATGACAAGTGAGGAGGGGGTTATTTGGTCGTGACTGCCGTGTGGCTATGTGGTATTGTGGTATGACACTCGCTTTCCGATCGGAAGGTCCTGGGTTCGAGCCTCGCTCGGCACATAGTTGAGTCCTTGGAAAAGACTCTTTACTCACATTCTCTCACCGTACTCAGGTGTAAAATGAGTACCTGGCCGTTAACAGCGTTGTCTTTGTCCGGAAAATTGTAATATCGCCTAACAGGTGTCATGTCTCGTTCTACATGTTGAATGTTGCTGTTGTAAAGCACTTTGAGCACATTTAGTGGATATTGCTCTATAGAAAAGCTCTATTGTTATTTATTTAAAAAAATTTTTTTATTAGAATACAAATCATCCAGTAAATATGATGATTTCAAACAGGGTTGTTTTAACAAAGATGTTATTGAATTTTGTTATCTAAAATTTGAGCATTTATATTGTGCAATATCCACTTAACATGCTAAAAGCGCTTTACAAAAATGTCCCCCTAGCGAGCAGCAACACTTAACATGTAGGACGAGACGTGATGCCTGTTAGGTGATATTACAATTTTTTTTTTTTTGGATGGAGACACCGCTGTTAACGGCAGGGTGGTCATTTTATACCTGAGTAAAGAGACTTTTTCCAAGGACTCGAATTATGTGTCACTCAGAGCAGGACTCGAACCCTGAACCCTTTGATCCGAAGGTGAGTGTCATACCACGAGACCACATAGCTGCACAAATGGTTGGATTTTACTCTCTCCAGTTCATATGATATGCATGGAAAATCGAACAAATTTTCAATGAGGATGAACTCGAGAGAGTTAAGAAGTGGGTTTTCCTGTAGTAGGAAAAGGTTTTTGAAAAAATTACTTTACCAATTATTACTACATTAGATCTCTTTTACTATGTGGTCAGGTGGTATGACACTCGCTTTCGGATCGGAAGGTCCTGAGTTCGAGCCTCGCTCGGCACATAGTTGAGTCCTTGGAAAAGGCTCTTTACTCACATTCTCTCACCGTACTCAGGTGTAAAATGAGTGCCTGACCGTCAACAGCGTTGTCTCTGTCCGGAAACAAAATTGTAATATCACCTGACAGGCATCATGTCTCGTTCTACATGTTATGTGTTGCTGTTGGCCAGGGACCCCTTGTAAAGCGCTTTGAGCACATTTAGTGGATATTGCGCTTTATAAAAGCTCAATTAATAAAAATAATTTTTTTTAAAGATTATTTCATTTTTAAAGATCAATATAGTAAACATGAAATTATGTGTTGAACAAAACAGCTTGGATATTTTTTTTTTTAATGAGAGAAAGTGAGAATATGAGCCTACTTGTCCATAATACCACCCAAATATCTTTTGCTCGATTGAAGTTTGATATGAAACTTAATGTATCATAACACCTTATTCCTTCAGGTGCAGACTGGTAGTCGACAAGAGATTGAACTTAATATTCATGGCATCAGCAATACAACTCTGGCTCATCAACACTACACACCCCACCATCCACATCATTATCACCACCACCACAATAGGGCTACAGCATCAGGTGGGGCTGGTAGTTCATTCCCTGACTGCCACCATCACCACCACCAGCAGCAACAGCATCATCATCATCATCAACATCAACATCCTCATCACCGCCAACATTCTTCAGTGCCAACTCCTACTACACCATGTGGAAGTAATAGTGATTTAGTTTCTGCATCCACTGGTGGGAGTGACAGTGCTAATAATAATAATAATGACAACAACAATAATGATAATAATAACAGCAACTCTGATTCTACGGGAATTAACAATGCCAACAACAACAATACCACCACCACAACCAACAACAACAACACCAACAGCAACAATAACGTTTCCTGCCACTGTTGTCGATGTCCTCTATGTCTGGCTAGTCAATGGCTCTACAATGATGAGGTATGTGCAGAGCTGCTTACTTGAAATTTCCAAAAATAGTATTAGTAGTTTCCAAGGCATAAAAGAAAAATTCTCTTTAACCCCCTCCTTACTACCCATAAGAAAATCGTCACATTCGTATTCACATGCAGCCAACATTTTTCTCATTCCAATTTCTTTTGTACATCATAATTTTTGAACAAAAATGTTTGCTATAGTTAAAGTATATTAACACTGTGTTGAAGAGCTCTTTTAGCAGAAAGAAATATGTATCGCAAGAACTAACAGTTTTTGTGTTTGAGTGAAATAAATCTTATTTTTGTATAGGTTGGGTGTGAAGTTTTGGGGACAATCCGGAAAATGGCTGGTAAGAAGAGAGTTAAATAGCTTTACAAAGAAACAATTTGTTCTCAGCATGGTCCAAAAATGCTCCAAAGTCCTGAATATAGGTTCTAAGGAACTAAACTTTCCTTTTCAACAAAATTTATTGAGTCAAAGAGATCTATGCAGCTCTGTAGCTTAGGCCAAAAATTCGAGGCAGGTCTGTATGTGTCATCCAGAATTTTTTTCATATATATACCAGATAAATTTGCATTAAAAAAAAAGAATTGCATTGATAGACCCATACATAACACCTTGCTTTTAGTGCCTTGAGGGTCCTGATAGCTCAGTAGGTAGAGCACTCGCTTCACATACAAAGGGACCGAGATTGATCCTGGGTGCAGTTGAGTTTTTTTTTCTTCCCCCTATCCACCCACCTGTCCACCCAGCAATGATTGAGTAGCTGAGTCTGTTAGATCTGGCAGAAAGTACTTTGCGATATCCAAATGATGATAGCAGGCAATTTCACACTATAGAAACTGGGATAACCTCAGCTTTATGGGCCTGGTGGCTCTGAAGGACTTCTTAGTGCTTTAGAATCTTTTAAAGAATCTTCTGATGATGAGTAGTGTGTGTAACAAATACACATCTAGATATCCAGCCTGTTAGGTAATAATAATAATAATAATAATAATAATAATAATAATGATAATAATTATAATAATAATAATAATAATAATAATAATAATAATAATAATGATAATAATTATAATAATAATAATAATATATGGTTTTTATATAGCGCCTTACACGCTCAAAGGTGATAGTAAAGTTCTAGGGAAAAGACAACACTTTTACACCAGGGTGATTCCCGAATTAAAATCCATCTCTGATAGGACGAACAAAATGTGTGAAAAAGATTTTTTCCTATGGATTTATTTTTGGGGTTCTTAATCGTCAACGTGATCTTGCAGATATTGAGAAAATCTCATGCCTATTGGGTTTTTTTTCTCTCTTTGCTTATGAAGTAAATGCTCTACCAACTGAGCTATTAGGACCCCCTACTTTGTACTTTTTTAAAGGGACTGAGATAGATCCTGGGTGCCGTCCAGATGTTTCTCTCACTCCCCTGTCCACCCAGCAGAGATTGGGTAGCTAGGTCTGTAAGATCTGGTGGAAAGTACTTTGTGATAGACTAGTGTCTTATCAAAAGGGTAGCAAGCAATTTCTATTGTCTGTTTCATGCTATAGAAATGGGGACAAACTCCAAGTCCATGGGCCTAATGGCTCTGAAGGACTACTATTTTTATTTTTTTTGGGACCGCTACACAATAGCAAATGAAGGCAGTGGATCATTCATGTCATGTTCGTGATTCGCCTCTAGCTGGTGGGATATTATTGATATTTATTCTTTAGATTAACGTGACACTTCATGTATCTCTTTCCCAGACTCAGCCCCCAGCTAACCATCACCACCATCGCCTCAGAGGTTTGATGGGAGCACAAACCATAGGTCATGGCTTGCATATAGCATCCCATACACCTTGTCAGCCAGCCCACCAAAACGCTTCCTCATCAGCAATGTCCTCATCCAATCCTACAACACAGCCCTCCCTCACCTCCTCTTGCTCCTCCTCCACAACAACTTCAGCAGAACCATCAGCTGGAACAACATTCTCACGAGTCACCTTATCATTATCAGTATCATCATCACCATCATCATCATCTTCTTCCTCTTCTTCCTCGTGCACGTCAACATCATCAAGACCGACCTCACTACCTACTTCAGTCTCACAACAACAATCCAACAACAATAACTTGAATCCACCACCGGCCCACTCCCATCATCATCCTCATCTCCACCACCACCACCACCACCATCATCACCTTGGCATCACACCACCAGTAGGTGGTGGAGGAGAAGCAGGAGGGTCAGGGGCAAGAACATTAGGACTGCGACCTCGACCAGTACCTCATCAGAACCCTGCCTCTGCCTCTGCTGCTGCTGCCGCTGCTCTCGCTGCTGCAGCTTCAGCACCTCACCACCAGCACCCAACCCTACCCGGACAACAGTGCGTCACCTACCCACACCTGGGACCAGGAATTCCACTGCACAATCCTGCTGGAGGAACTGCCAGACCTTTCCAGTCAGCTACTAGAAGATGTAAGTAATCCTCATAGATATGCCCAGATCATCAATAGGAAATGAGATTAGCGGAAGAGTAGCGTCCCTTGATTGGACGTCACCTTACAGAGAGAATGTCAATTTGGTTTTGAAGTGTCTCAAGCCGCTTTCACCGGAAGCTAGGACGAGAGACGCATGCGCCCAACCAACATGACGTTCTCTCTCTAATAACTTTTCCGCCATTGACGTCACAGACTATGGGTGACGTCCAATCAAGGGACGTTACTCTTCCGCTAATCTCATTCCCTATGAAGCCCAATTTTTCGTGGACATATCCTTTGAGTGTACTGTGTCACCAGACGTAACTCTATTTTCTCTGAGGAAGAAATAAACAAGGCTCTTTGTTATATATATATTTCCCTGTTTTAGGTTCAAAATAAATCAATAGTTTTAGCAAATGTTTTGGAAAGAATTGTAACACACATGAAGGCTGGTTTTCCAAAACTCGTCAAGTCGATTTTTCTACTTTTTGAAATTTTCCATCCATGAGATAAACTGAAACGTAAATTTTATTTTAAGCATCAATTGACTCAAGAATTTCCTTAGATTTGTGTGAATTTGTAGTTTAAATATGATAAAATAATAGACCGAATGAGAAATTTCAAGGGAAATAATCATCAATATCTTAAAATGGGAAAAACGGAATTAGGGAGTTTGGAAAACCACTCTTCATATATATATATATATATATATATATATATATATATATATATATATATATTATATATATATATATATATATATTATATATATATATATATATATATATATATATATATATATATATATATATTATTATATATTGTACTTATTAGTTCATTTTTAGAATGCAATAATTAACATCAATTGCAGCAGTTTTAGTTTCCATCAAAGTGTGAGGTTAATTACTGCGATTTTGAAAGACGGTTGATATTGATATCATTACTTTTATCATTTTAAATATTCGAGTTTAAGAGATGTCAGATTATTTACTTGATGCCTTGTACATTTGCTTACAAACTACACCATAGTAACTGGTGAGATTACTAAAATTCAAAATGGAATTGTAGACTTGGGAATTTTTCAGGAGTACAGTTGAATCTGTGGAGAAAGCTTTTAACTCTCATTTCTATTCCAATAACAGTATTGTCTAAATGGAAAAAAAAATAATTGCAGTAGCATCTTATAGGCATCCGGGGGTCCCGATAGATCAGTTGGTAGAGCACTTACTTCACACACAAAGGGACCGAGATCGATCCCCGGGTGCAGTCGAGATTTTTTTCTGATCCCCCTGTCTACTCAACAGTGAATGAGTAGCTGGGTCTGTTAGATGTGGTGAAAAGTACTTTGCAATCCAAAGGGTAGCAAGCAATTGCTATTGTTCGTATCACGCTATAGAAATTGGGATAAACTCCGGCTCCATGGGCCTGATGGCCCTCTGAAGGACTATTTATAGGCATCCTGTTGCTGTTGACATGACTTTGAATAATTTTTTTTGGAGCTCATTTTATAGATATTGCACCATATATAAGCACATATTTATTTTTTATTGGGTGCCTGTGAGCACAGAAAATTGTGTCTTTTGATTAGTTTGTCATCGTTCTTAACATGGAACTATAGCGGGGAAAAAAACAAACCGAAAATGAAAGAAAGACATTTTAAAAAATTAATAAGGAAATACAGAAAGCAAAGATCAATTAACCAGTAGATTTTAGACCAATCAAAACATTAAATTTGTGACACACCTTCACACGTGCTCGGACAAACATAGTTGGTTGTTTATTAACAATAACGTGAATGGAATCGACCTCTCTTTGATCATTGTTATTGTTTTTATACCGCCATATGGATGATTAATTATCACACGATTTTCTCGATTTTAATTATGTGGGTGGTTGGATGGGAGCATCACCCTTGAATCATATACCTATGATGTTCGCATGGGTGTACGATCCGATAGTGATGTTGTTTTTTCTTCTCTTTACTAGCCTATCCTGCTTCTTTGGTTTGTGATTGTATTTTTGACAGGGGATATTTTTTTTTCTGTAAATCTTCTGCCTGTTTGTTCTTGATTATTTATAATTTAACTTATGATATCTTTAGGTTATGATTTTGATTTACATTTGTACTATTTTTGTTAGATTGCTTGTTTTTTTTGTTTCAGCGGTCTCTCATATAACCTCAATTGTGTTGGAAGAGACCTAAAGCAACAAACAAACAAAAGATTTTAATTATAAACGTTTAAATTTACAAATAAATTTCTGTGTTGGTTCTAATGATCAAGCGGTATAACTGTGAGTATTTTACTTAAAACACAAGTAATCGATAGTAAAACCTGTGTAGCTTGTTGTGTCTACTAATCACTGCATTGTTTACATTATGACGATTGTCCGAGAGGCGTGGTTATCTACCTGTCTATTGTCTGTATCTTTAAGTAATGGAAGCCAAAATATATACTCCCTTTGTCTATATATTGGGGTCCCGATAGCTCAGTTGTTAGAGCACTCACTTGCACATGCATAGAGCAGACCTGCCGTTCATACCGATTAATCGGTATCATACCGATTTGCAAGACCTTTTTTTCTTATTTACCGATTTCCTGATTTACTTGCCGATCGTACTGATTTCCCGATCTGCATGCCGATCGTACCGATTTCACCAAGTGACCAAGGGCCCGCAGCCCTCCACCCCTCTCTTTTACGCTTACTTTGTGCTTTACGTTGCACGTTAAAATTTTCAAGTCTCGTGAACTTTGACCCGTCCCGCGATACCTCGATAGATCACATGACGTAGCGACCCTCTTTGTGATGTCCTCACACAGATAGAAAACACACACGGCGCGTTATTTAGTTTTCATTTCCTTTGTGAAGCGACAGCGAGCTGTACTGGTAAACCACCGCGGTCCCTGGTTTCTGACTCGTTACCAAGTGCCACCATCTTTAAATAAGTTAGTAGTCCGATTGCCAGATTGGCGTTGTGCGTGTCATTTTGGGTGTTGGGGAAAAATAAGGGGGGGGGGGGGGGGGGGGGTTGTGACGCTTTGGTTAGTTTGGGTTTGAGTGACAAGTGTCAAATTGTGACACTTGGGATCGACCAAAAAGGTAAGGAGGCTATTAAAGCCTTATGTTTTCTTAATAAATATTGTTTCTTATGCTTCGACCTCTAATTTTACGTCTCATACTGATTTTTTGCCCCAGATACTGATTTTTTTACAATGTCATACTGATTTCCTTTTTCGTGAAGTGGCAGGTCTGCATAGAGACTGAGATGGATGACGGGTGCAGTTGAAAATATTTTCAGACCCCCTGTCCACCCAGCAGTGATTGGGTAGATCTAGCAGAAAGTAATTAGCGATAGACCATTGTAGTGTCCTATCCGAAGGGTAGCAGGTAATTGCTATTGTCCGTTTCACGCTATACTATAGAAACTGGGATAAACTCCAGCTCCATGGGCCCAATGACTCTGAAGGAGAACTTTGCATATAAAATTGAAACAGTAACACACCACTTGCTTGAATGTCAACCTCTTGAAGACCTGAGATGCACATTCCTCCCACCAAATCCAAGCATCAGTAACACACTTTATAGTCACCTGGAACAACTACAAAACTTCTGCGTCATGGCACAAGACCGAAGGGCTAGAGCTCAGGTGGTCGCTGGTTCGGATAAGTAAGTAAGTAAGTAAGTAAGCATATAAAATTATTGCAAGCTGATATTCTATTTTCTTCTTGTTACTTATAATGCACAGTAATCACAATTTTCCTAATTTTTTTTTTTTTTTTTTTTTTTTTAATTCTTCATTCTAGTCCTCGGGCATCCACTTCAAGCACATATCCACCACCATCACTACCACCAAGGACCTCCCACGGTAGCAGGACATCTCCAACCACCACCACCACCCTTAGCAGCTTACCATCACCATCATCATCCTACCCCGTCCATCCCAACAACCCAGCAACAACCACCCCAGCCACAACAACAACAACAGCAGCAGCAGCAACAAGCTCACCAACCTTACCACTACTGTTACCGACACGGCTGTGCCCTTCCTCTCCATCTTCCTCCCCCACCAGCCCACTATCATCCTCAATCCTCGTCTTCCTCCTCATCCTCCTCCTCCTCCTCCTCCTCTTCATCCTCTTCCTCATCCTCCTCTTCTTCCTCGTCCACTGCCGCTTCATCTTCAGCTCCAACTTCCTCTTCATCTGCTGCTTTAGATGCATCCCACGGTGTTGTCTTACCACCACCAGCACAACCTCCCACCACATCTCAACAACAACAACAACCACCGCTTCAACCATGCAGTTGTTTCCACCACAGTTTACATCACCATGGCAACGCCATTGTCTCTGTCAGACCACGTGCCCACATTCAGCCTCCCGGAGGGCCATCTTCCTCGTCAGGAGGATCAGCAAGATTTTTGCCCTACAGTTTTGTCAAGTAAGTTTGTTGTTCCCTATTTAGCAGTGCTGATGGTTTTCCTCAGATCCGCGATTTTGGAGTCCAGAGGAGGAATTTCCTCCTTTCAAAAATTACATTTTCTCGAAACAATGTGCTAGCAATGAGAGAGTTGATGTGTGGTGGAACACACAGGTGCAGTTTCCCACTCTCCAGAAGTTAGCTAGAGTATCAATGATAGTCTATCATCTCAATTGCTCAAAAAGTTGGGTTCAGTGCAGTAAAAATGGGGCTTAAAGGCAATCGTTCAACATTTTCCTACTTTTTCACCTTTTGTCACCATCAGCACTGATTTAGAGAATCAATACAGATAGTATGAAGTTGACGCCACTCAGGTTTTTGTCATTGCTTTTTGCCATCCGCATTTATGAGTAATAATTCTCACGAAACTGTATTAACCAGACTATAAACGTTCAAGGTTACACATAGTTTTGTGTGTTGGTCCGTTATACTTCTGGATGGCAATGTTGTGAGCTTCTTAGCCAAGTGCAAACTATCTGTAGGTACTCGCTGGATTCCAGCACTCTCTAGAATCAGATACACATGGGAGGTAACCAATACATATACCATGTTCTTCAAATATTATTTCCTGCCTTATTTCCTGCCTTACTTCCCTTATCACCAATATGGTCGTTTAGCTCCAGTGTGACAATTTGCAGAGCATGCTGGAATTGCCATGCTAGAATCCAACAAGTGCTGTAATTCATTTTATTATTGTCATAGTTGCATAAAATTGTGCACTCAATTGATTTATTTTAGATTTCAGAACAATATTTATCATTCTTTAAACCTTTAATATGAGAGAAAAATGATTTCATTTCCTCAAAATCAAAATACATATGGTTTAAGTTTAAGTTTTTAAATTTAAGATCAGCACAACCCTTGATGTATATATGAAGACAAACCAGGTTGTGGCACAGGCTATATTAGAAAAAAATTATCATCATGCCTTACAGCCCTCAATTCGATGCCACCATGAAAATTGTTAGATTTATAAAGAAAAATTGTTCACCATGGATATTTACATTTTTGAATCTTAAAATTTGTCAGCTTGGATCCAGGACCTACAGGCAGTGCCCAGCAGACTCTGTGGGGTCCAAACCATTTGCAAATACAAACCCCAGCACACCAGCAACCTCCTCTACCTCCACCAGCATCACGGCAACCTCCACCAGCCCATGTGGGCCACCCGCAGACTTTACCCCTCCCCACTCACCATCCCCACCACCAACACCAGCAACAAGCGGCATCACAGCTGCCACCACCATATCGTGTAAGTTTTTTTAAAAACCTATTTTTCTTTTAATTCACTCAATCCTACTTTTCAAAATTGGAAAAAAATGTATAAAAAATGAGCATGTACATAGAAAGTTTTATTCAACAACCATTAACATGTAAAAACTAAAAACATTAGCTTCGATGCTACGCCTATATTTTGTCTAAGAAAAATGTAATAAATAGGCATGGGGTAAAAGTAACCTGGGTAAAATACGGATATAGTCGGTGTTAGGGTTGAGTGAGAGTTAAGGAAAGAAGAAATTTAATTTGCCTCTTTTTGTTGCATTATGTTGTTATTTTCTTTTCTTTGAATCTGAATCTGAACCAATAAAATGCAAAAGGTCTCTGGCTCCATGATTGCAAATATGTTGCAATGGGAAGATGAAAAAACAAAAAACAATGGGTGATTTACCTTAAGACGATTGGTCTGATGAATGCTGTAACGAAAGTTGACTTGGCTTCCTGTTGTATGTATTCATTATCACGTTACATTCAGCAGGATGAAGTGTCACGTGTCATTTTTTGGTCCGTTTTAATAAAAATAATAATAATGATAATCATAATAATAATAATAATAATAATAATGATAATAATAATAATAATAATAATAATAATAATAATAATAATAATAATAATAATAATAATAATAATAATAATAATAATAATAATAATAATATCATTATTGTCCATTAAGGCATTTTTCATTTGGTTACAACATATACATAATATACACAAACGGACATGCATGAAACAAAAAGTGCGAATCCACACAAACACACACATGCACAAACACACACTCAAAACACTCACACCTAAATGCTTACAAGCAAGTTGAGGTCGCCCAAGAGGCACCTGGGGCAATTTTCACTTGCCCTATCTATTTTCTCGAAACAGTAAACTGGATAAGGCTTTTCCAAGATCGTGTTTGAAGATTAAAGAGCAGAAAGGACCAAGAACAGTGCCTTGTGGTACTCAAACTTAAAAACTTCTGTATTTATATAATGCAATATCCACTAATCGTGCTCAAAGCGATTTACCAAGGGTTCCTAGCCAACAACACTTAACTGATAGGACGAGACATGATGCCTGTTGGCGATATTAATATTCTTTTCGGACTGAGACAACACTGTTAAGAGCCAGGTACTCATTTTACACCTGAGTGAGGTGAGAGGATATGAGTTAAGAGCTTTTTCTAAGGGCTCAACTGTGCGCTGCACACAACCAGATTTGATCCCTGGACCTTCCGGTCTGAAGGCGGATGTCATACTACAAGACCCCACGCATAGCTGCTTAACTCACTCAATCCTAACACCGACTATATCCGTATTTTACCCAGGTTACTTTTACCCCATGCCTATTTATTACATTTTTCTGAGACAAATTATAGGCATAGTATCAAAGCTAATGTTTTTTAGTTTTTGCATGTTAATGATAGTTGAATAAAAATTTCTATGTACATGCTCATTTTTTAATTCATTTTTTCCAATTTTGAAAAGTAGCAAAAATCTCTAGGATTGAGTGAGTTAACACTCCTGACAATAGAGTTCATGGGTCACTACTTTTGTCATCTACGATAACTTAGACTTAGAACTAGAACTTCTCTTTCTTTCTGACCCCACTAGTTAGAGAATCTGATCTTTTCTAGTCACTTGTAATAAAATCAACTATTGTCATACTTTTTAATTCATTCATTTTTGCTTCTTACGTCACCACAGCAGCCCCCACCTCCACCTCAGAATCTGATCTTTTCTATTCACTTGTAATAAAATCAACTATTGTCATGTTTTTTAATTCATTCATTTTTGCTTCTTATGTCACCACAGCAACCCCCACCTCCACCTCAGAATCTGATCTTTTCTAGTCACTTGTAATAAAATCAACTATTGTCATATATTTTAATTCATTCATTTTTGCTTCTTACATCACACCACAGCAGCCCCCACCTCCACCTCAAGCAATGGATAGCAGTATGCTACAACCACCCCCATCCTTGCAGCAACAGCAAGCGTCAGCATCCGATTGTAGCGGTAACAGTCAGACTCACCACCAACCTCCACAGGGTAGTGTCGGCGATGGCAGCAGTATAGGTCACCATCCTTCCTCACATTTCCCCCCACCCCCTCCAAGTCAACAACACCAACCGCTATTCCCCACCAACTGGAGTAGACGGGACCGCGTCAATCAAATGCTTTTCGCAGCCGCAGCTGCGGGTCATTCGCCTCATCCCCATCTTCCTCATGGACACGTGCATGCTCTCCCAAGGATGGTAAGTGAAGACACTCCATTTTTTATATAAGTTAGTGGATGTCTATGGTTGTGTCGTCTTAAAAACAACAACAAACTGTTATTGATGTGTATCGTCATGTGTACCGTCTGCCTTCTATAATGTGATAAGAAATGGCTCCTTTTTTTTTTTTTTCCGTTTATTATTTTGATTCAAGCAAATCTCAAATAACCAACTGGGTGGGTTCCTGACCTCCAATAGTGGGCAGGGAGGCACCTACTGTGTCTTCTATCCCTCTATAGCTGTTTTCCAACATGCTTTCTGTCTTTGTCTTGGAATGAGATTACTTGGCTTTGTCCAGATCTCAAATAACCAACTGGGTGGGTTCCTGACCTCCAATAGTGGGCAGGGAGGCACCTACTATGTCTTCTATCCCTCTATAGCTGTTTTCCAACATGCTTTCTGTCTTTGTCTTGGAATGAGATTACTTGGCTTTGTCCAGATCTCAAATAACCAACTGGGTGGGTTCCTGACCTCCAATAGTGGGCAGGGAGGCACCTACTGTGTCTTCTATCCCTCTATAGCTGTTTTCCAACATGCTTTCTGTCTTTGTCTTGGAATGAGATTAC
This sequence comes from Berghia stephanieae, assembly GCF_034508935.2. Lineage (NCBI taxonomy): Eukaryota > Metazoa > Mollusca > Gastropoda > Nudibranchia > Aeolidiidae > Berghia > Berghia stephanieae. The sequence continues at coordinate 22,507,280 of NC_088371.1, forward strand.
TTGGCTTTGTCCAGATCTCAAATAACCAATTGGGTGGGTTCCTGACCTCCAATAGTGGGCAGGGAGGCACCTACTGTGTCTTCTATCCCTCTATAGCTGTTTTCCAACATGCTTTCTGTCTTTGTCTTGGAATGAGATTACTTGGCTTTGTCCAGATCTCAAATAACCAACTGGGTGGGTTCCTGACCTCCAATAGTGGGCAGGGAGGCACCTACTGTGTCTTCTATCCCTCTATAGCTGTTTTCCAACATGCTTTCTCTGTCTTTGTCTTGGAATGAGATTACTTGGCTTTGGTCCAGGCCCTGGTCTTTTCTTGCATGTTTCTTGATTAGCCTTAGAATATCTTTTATTCATATCTATCGCTGTTTGTTTAGTGTTTAAAAAAATATTATTTGTAATAAATGTTGCTCACATAATTGAAGATCCCAGTACTAAATGTACTTAAGTCACATTTTCATGATTTTTATCTAATCAGTGATAAACTTAAAGCATAATCACCACGGTTCACTCATCAATTTTGTTCATGATAAAAACTTGAGCTTGAGCTAATATCCACTGAATGTGCTCAAAGCGCTTTACAAAGGGTCCCTGACCAACAACAACACGTAACAAGTATAACGAGACATGACGCCTGTTAGGCGATATTACAAATTTTTTTTCAAAGACAACGCTGTTAAAGGCCAGGTACTCATTTTACACCTGAGTATGGTGAGAGAATGCGAGTAAAGAGCCTTTTCCAAGGATTCAACTTTGCGCCAAATGAGACTCAAACCCAGGAATGTATAATCCGAAAGCAAGTGTCATACCATAAGACCACATAGCCGCACACATAATCATAGACCATAAACATAATCTAAGTCCCCTATCTCAAAAATACAGTTTTATTTTTTTGATTACTCTATATAGCTTCATCCAAATTTTAACCTCCATTTTTTTTTTTTTCAAAACTAACTTCCTGTGACTTAAGTTGTTTTTTTTTAGCACTAGGCTTTTCAATTTTTTAAGACTTGAATTTTATTATTTTATTTTATTTTATTTGTCTTCCTTAGCACTTGATGACTCAATTCCAACGTGACATGAGGATTGGTGTGAGACGTCCAGCCCTGGGTTTGCCGTATCGACACTCTGTGTCTTATCATTATGGACCAGGAGGGGTGAGTACATCTTCATATGCGTTGCTTGCTTCTTTTGTGATATTTAGAAAAGTCTAGGGCGTGGGGTGGGAAAGCAAGGAGTTTTATCTTGTTGTAAGGTACTTTACCAACAAACAAAAAAAACAATCCAATACAATACAATATAGCGTAATATCCACTAAACGTGCTCAAAGTGCTTTGCAAGGGATCCCTAGCCAACAGCAACAAATAACCTGTAGGACGAGACATGACGCTTGTTTAGTGCCATTACAATCTTTTAACCAACCGAGACAATTATATCACTCCGTCTTTGATTTTATGTTTACAAATTTTGAGGTTAGAATGTGAATTTGATGAATCTGTCAAATGTTATAGTCCAACAGTTCAAGGATAGTTATTAGTCAAATTTTAAGCTTTACACTACTTTATTCAGTTTTGAGCCGATTGCTCACATCTTAAGTATAGTTATTAATCGCATTGTGCATGGTGACATTGTTGATATTCAGTATAATAATGTGTATCTATTATATTTACATGTCAGTAATCAGCTTTCTCATGGTCACAACATTGCATTTTTATTTTTACAGGATTTTGAACGCTTCCCTCGTCCCATGTTTATACACAGGGTAAGTCTATTTAAGATGTAGTTGGCTTAGTTACTAAATAAATATGACAAACTTATTCTTCTGATTGAACAGATATTATAAAATGAGTTCAACCATATTGGTTTATTCCATGGATTATTAAGATACATGAGGAAATTATATAAAAACCTACAATTATGTCGCTTAAGTTAACCCTCTCCTTACCACCTCCAGCAAAATCGTCACATTTGTTTCGACACAATAGGCATTTTTCTTATTGAGATATATTTTGTACATCACAAACTTTGAAGAATGATCTTTGTTTAATTAATAAGAGCATAAAGTTGTTTTGTAGAGTGTCTTGTTTGAGTTTAAAAGTTAATTTATCTTCTAGGAAAGACTGCCATTTTGGGAAAATACTGAAAAGGATCAGTAAGGAGGGAGTTAAACGAATACATTATGCATGCTTCTTTTAAAGATAAATGCCAATCTGCCATTCCCATCGTCAAGTGACTGGCCAGTTTGCCCAAGCATATTTTCTAAATGGTCATTTGAGTCATCGGGTGGTAAAATTACCCTTAATTTATAAAAGGGTTACGAATATCAATCTGTTAAAAAAACCCAACAATTTCATGATTTTTAAATTTGCCAGTAATTCTGTGTTCGTGGGCAAAAATTCAGCATTGGCTGTATGGAACAATTGTGGTCCCCTGCCCTGCTTTTTAAAAAAATTTTTTTTTTTAGAATAAATGTGTCCCAACAAATAAACAATAACCCTTTCGGTCCTATTTCTAAGCACTTAATAGGGATAATATGATAATGAAAAGGAGAGGAAAAAAGATTTGTTGACTTTTTGTTTGTTTGTTTGTTTGATCTCATCAGCCTTCTATGGAGAATCCAATGATGGATATGAATCAATGCAATGTGATGGGGGCTACTCAAGATACCATTGAACGCAATACATTGCCACACAAGTACAAAAAGGTTGGTCGACGTCCCCTTTTATGATTTGAATAGTTATTGTCATCATCATCATCATCATCATCATCATCATCATCATCATCATCATCATCATCATCATCATCATCATCATCATCATCATCAACAACAACAGTAACATCATCATATAACAATGTTTTACAACTACTACTACTATGACACCCAATATCTTTGCATTGCTTGTCAATAATGATAATGATAATAATAATAATAATAATAATAATAAAATAATAATAATAATAATTATTATTATTATTATTATATTATTATTATTATTATTATTATTTATTATTATTATTATTATTAGTATTATTATTAATATTATTATAATTACAAGCATTGCTGTCTGAATGGTGCCCATTTATTGAACATGATGATAGGTCGATCAACTCAAAATTTATTATTCAAGTGTCGGATAAAATTTAAACTCAATTTCTATTGTCTTAATAGACAATACAATTTTTGATTTTGTAAGAGAATCCACGGAGCTTTTTATTTGGGCAGGAGGAGATATTTTACATATTTCACTCACTTATTGTAAAATTATTTTCCGATGTTAAGAATGGAAAACGAATCATATAAATTTTAACAAATTAATTGTATTCAAAATAATGAAAGGAACCACTAACTGGTATTGATTCAATGCAAGTACTCCCATCTCATTGTCATCCTCACTAACCGGAAGTTTGACACACAACCCACATGCTAAAAATGATGGCTTCTGTTTACGATGGGATTTGACGAGACAAATTTGATTTTTTTAAAAATCATCCCATTATTTAATCAAATGCAAACCATCTTCATGTCAATTGTAAACACCATGCAAAATTTGGTGACGATTGGTTCAGTGGTTTAGGAGCCTTAGTGTTACAAAAAAAATCCAGTTTGTCAAATATATAATAAGATAACAATTGGATTCAATAGTCTGATGTCACGTCACCCAGCAACGGCGGCCATCATGGTTCTAAACAAAGAAAATCAGTACTTTTTATTCTTCATGCTGGCTAGAACTTTTCATATGTCTTGTGATCAGAATGTGTAAAAGTCAAAACATGATCAGATTTATAATTTATAATGTTTTTTTCCCTCTGGATACGCTCTTATGCTCGTCTGAGAAATATTTAATAAGGGCATCCGCCATTGTTCCGATAGTTTAGAGCCAGTTACTAAGTTACCATGCATCATTACGAGGGAAGTGATGTCATGACTGTTGAAGCGTATTATGATAATATAATACAAATAAAAATGATAAATATTAAAATGTTCTAGAGGGATTGAACCAGTTTCAACTATTGTCGTGTTGTTTGTATTCAGGTGGAGACCAGCGGAGGCCAAGACGAGGAAGGCGATTCAAACCACCAGGAGAAATGTACCATCTGTCTCAGTGAGTTTGAGGCAGGGGAGGATGTGCGGTAAGTAGTCTTGGAAAGCTTCTTCTCTTGAAATTTTAAAGACAACAGCCAACGCTTTGCATGGTCCCAAGGGAAAAGAATTACAGTTACAGTGGACACACTGCTCTAGTTGATGTCCAGGGCACATAACCCAAAAAAATTGACTTACTCGAAATAAAAATCGAGTTGAATGATTATTGAGTTATCCCCCTTGCACAGGAGAAAAAAAAGAATTTAAGGAAGCCTGCCTTCACTGATTCAATTATTTATTGGGAAGGGGGTGGGGGGATTTGAAGACTTTAGGGGAGGTTAGTTGGGAGTTGGAATTTTCGTAATGAGTTAAAAGAATAAAAAGAATAAGAATCACAACAAAACAAATCCGTTCATTCAATACAACATGGTACCTATCCATCATAGTGCTTTTCTATATATATATATAATATATATATATATATATATATATATATATATATATATATATATATATATATATATAAATACGCCCTCTCCTTTATCAGTCTATAAGTACAGCTTTTGTTCTCTTGCTATGTCACTCCAATTTGCCTCCTGGGGTTTAGAGCCAAATGCTCTTCATTATTAATAAATAAAAAGTTTTTGGCAGTTTCAGAAATAAATCTTATTTTCTTTTCAATTTCTTTTCCAGACGTCTTCCCTGCATGCACCTGTTCCACAGTGAGTGCGTCGACCAATGGTTGTCCAACAACAAAAAATGTCCTATATGTCGTGTTGACATCGAAGCTGGGACTAAGGGAAATCTTTTTCTCGGGGCGGATGCTTCTGGATCTGGAGTGGGTGTGTCCTAGCAATATGGACTTTATTGTTCAGTGTATATTTATTTTAAATTCCGGGTGATTTGATGTTTGAGACAGTGTATAGAAAATAAAAAGCTTTTCTCAATAGGAGGCTTTTGTTGGAGATTTTTTATCTTTTTTAAATAAGGAAGTTTTATCAGTGTTTTTTTTTATTCGTCTAAAAGTTTTCCGTGAACGTTTTCTGTTAAAATCCATTTTACTGCTGTTCTCTGGCAAAACACATATTTTAAAATTTTGGCCAGAAAACTCGGCCTTCACTTAATTTTAAATCTATAATTTTTTTTTTCAAAGTGCGGCAGTATCAGGGCCATGATTTTTGTAAGAATTTTTGGTTTGTTTGAGCCTTGAGTTTTAAGCTCCATGCATAGGGGTTATTATGTCAGAATTTTCTATCTAATGTTTTTATTGAGGGGTCATGCAAATGGACTATTTTACGTGTAAAAATTCTCTTTAAGAGCCCTTTTAGTTAAAATAAAACTCATTTGTTTGAAGTTTTTTTGGGTTATTTTTGTTGGTTTATTTATTTATTTTTAAATATTTTTTTTAATTTGGAGTCAATTTTTTTTGTTTCTTTCTATCATTCTGGAAATATATGAGACAAAAGTTTGGGAAAAAAAGCAAAAACAGCAACAAACTTACAATGTTATTAACTAATTCTAGATTAATTTATGATGCAACATTTATTCCAAAGCATTTTTATGATTGATTTACTCGAGAATGGATTGAAATATGTTTCTCTATAAATAGAAACTTGATTTTGTAAATTGAATTGATATAGATCATTCTCTTGAAAATTAGATTTATTCTTATTAAAAATAAAAAACATTCAGAATTTATTCATTTTTATTAAAGAAAAAAAAAAGATTTGCAGTTTTCATGTCAGTATGGAGTGGGATCCAAACGATATAAAATTTTGAATTTTTTTTTCTTTAGCTGCGGATATTTCACAAGAATTTGAGAGGAAAATTAATGAAAACATTTCTTTTTACGTTATTTGACTAAAGAGTGTTTCGAGGTTGAAGCATTCCACATCTGTGCTGTCTGGTATAAAAAGGTTGTATTTGCCGATACATTGCATATACGTATATGTCTTTTTTTTTCATGAAGACGACACATTAAAAAAAAAAAAAAAGTTATAATATAAGATATATCAGCAATGCCCCTTTTTCTGGTTAAAACTGGAAAGGGGAAACCAGCTTCATGAAATCTTCCACCTGGCTTGGTCGGTATTAGTGACGTTTTTTTTTTTTTTTTTAAAGATGAAAATATTGGTTGATTCCTGTTAAGGAGAAGCAACATGGAAATGTATCGTTTTCTCTGATTTTGGGGGATGCCACTTTATGAAGAAAAGAAGCTTTGCACAAAATATTTTCATATTAAATGGTCTTTACGAGAAAAACCCTCAGACTTTTTTTTTTCTCTAAATTTTAGCAAAGGGCATCCCTGAAATATTTTAAAGGGATGGAAATGTTGAACATCATGATGTCACCATTTTTTTTAGGGGGGGGGGGGGAGTATTTTTTTTTCTTCAAAAATTCAGATTTGACGTAATGTTTATGCATTTTTTACCCATTGTCCCTTTTGTAGTTTTCCTTGTATTTAATGTTGTTTTTTATGCTGCTGCTGCTGCTGCTACTACTGCTGTTTCTGCTTTTATGGGAAGAAATGGATCAATTTACTTCTATCGTTATATTCCTAAAATGCTGCTGTATTGAAAATGGGATTGGAGAAAAGCTTTGAGTCAGAATTTTTAAAATGTTGAGGGACAAATGTAACTCGCTCCTGATAATAATGATAAAGCTAATAACAATGGTGATGGTGATAATAACAATAATTATAATAGTAATAATAATAATTAACAACAACAATGATAATGATGATAATAAGATAAGATATACTTTTTTCATCCTTGCATGGAGATTATAATTCTGTATCACAACACAATTTGGTAATATATAAAAGAAATATGAACTGTAAAGATATGAAATAAAGATTGGCAAAGAACATTAAAAGTCTTAATAAGAACAGTGGAACAACAAGCGGATATGTGCTGACTATGTGTCGATAACAGAATTAGTGCTTAAGAATTAGCATTTTTAATATAAATAAATAATCAAATGAGTATGAAGATACTTTCATCCTCTTATAATGATGGTGATAATAATAATAATAATAATAATAATAATAATAATAATAATAATAATAATAATAATAATAATAATAATAATAATAATAATAATAATAATAATCTAGGTGGGGTCCTCCGACCTCCTATGGTGGGCAAAGGTCATTCATTTACTGTGTCTTCTATCCCCCTGAGTTGCTTTCTTTTGTCTTGGAATGGGATTACTTGGTTTTATCCAGGCCCTTGCTGAATTGCTGGAGTACTTGACTGAGAGGGAAACATTTCAGATGTTTAATGTTAGTTTTGAGAAGTGATTTTTTTTTCCTTGTAAATCTCCCTCTCTCTGTTTTTTTTTTTTTTTAAATAATGATTTGTAAACATTTGAGTGTATTCCTCTGGTTGGGATCCTGTGCTTTGTGTCTCTGGATGAAAAGTTTATCTGATCACAAAGTAGACTGATAGTGTATTCTTGGAATTTACATCTGTTCCCAACTTGAACTATTCCCCTTTGTGTTAATTTTCTCGTTTACTCCTTCAATGCAAATCTAGATTTTTTTTGACTATCCAATGTTCTTCTTTTTTTTTTTAACTGCGCTGAGATGACCCATAACTGTGTCGCAGCGCTGTAAAACCCTGAATACCATAAACAAACAACAGCAACAACAATAATAATAACAATAATGATAATAATAATAATAATAATAATAATAATAATAATAATAATAATATTTATGATAATAATAATATATAATAATAATAATAATAATATTATGTAATAATATTATTGATAATAATATAATAATAATAATAATAATAATAATAATAATAATAATAATAATAATAATAATAATAATAATAATAATAACAATAACAATAATAATAATAATAACAATAATAATAATGAAAATGATAATGATATTGTTAGCGCAGTTATTAGTTCTCTAATCTTTCAACCTTCTCATCATCTTCCAGTAGCTGATGTAAGTGATCTAAAAAAAGGTGATGTAACCTATGTTAAAACCAAAACAAAGAGTTGATAATTAATTCGAAGGGGGGAGAGAGGTGATGAACAGATAAGTGATGTAGCAGTGGTTAATTATTTATTGGTTAACTATTTAATTACAGCATGCATTTTCTTATCAAGTTGTATCATCATTGTATAGTGCAATTTATGATGTTATACAATATTTTTATGTGCAATTAATATTAATAACGATTTTCTTCTTCTTCTTCTTCAAATCAATGACGTGATTCTTAACCAGAGCTGCCAACTTGAAAATTTTTTTTAAAATTATAGTTCGTGAGGGATAAAAATTCTTGTTCAGTTCCTATAGACAACTTTTTAAATAACGATTTACCCTCACAAGGATTTGATAACACTTCAAAATCCTTAAAAATTATATAGTTTGGCATCTACTTGCGTTTTCAATTAGTTTAACTCACTCAATCCTAGACATGTTTGCTGATTTTCAAAATTGGAAAAAAGTGTATTAAAAATGGGCATGTACAATGTACATAGATTGTTTTATTCAACTACCATTAACATGTAAAAACAAAAAACATTAGCTTTGATACTACGCCTATAATTTGCTTTAGAAAAATGTAAAAAATAGGGATGGGGTAAAAGTAACCCGGGTAAACTACGGATATAGTCGGTGTCAGGGTCGAGTGAGTTAAGGAATCTCTTGAAGTTTTGAAACTGGAGCCAAAAAATGTTGTAATTTCTGTGAATTTTTCGTAATACTGGGCAGGTCTGTGCTTAATTTTCACTCAGGATTAAAAGTCAGAAGGATTTTGTATCCCAGTTATTTTTTTCCTATATTTGGAAGGCTTTTTTCATCATATTGTATGATATCAAAATGGAGATGCTGTTTTTAAAGAAAAATAAAGATTCTTTTACAATTTTTGAAATATTCTTTTAGACAAACTGTGTGTGAAAAAAAATGCATTTTAATTTATTTTTCTGTTATACAGACTCATTTTTAAAAATTCCTGTCATGAAATTGACATACCAATAAAATTATGTATTCTATGTAATCCAACTAGTTTATTTACGATTTATTTATTTTCACATCTTCTCAAAATAGTGATTTTGAAGTTGATTGACTTCATGTAATGGCTTATATCGTATAAAATTTCGAAAGTTTGCTGAAGGGGTGGGGTTCCTGACCTCCCATAGTGGGCAGGGAGGTACTTGTAATGGCTACTATCACCCTGTGTCTGTTTTCCAATTGCTTTCTGTCTTTGTCTTGGAATGAGATTACTTGGTTTTGTCCTGTCCTTGGCTGGGAGGGAAACAGTCAAATGTATCGTTATAAATTAAACTCTCTGTTATGCACTGTTATTATTTTTATTTCTAACATATGATTTGTAAAACATTTGAGTGTTTTCCTCTTAGTGGGGACTTGTGCTGGTGTATTGTTGAGACTTTTAGGTGATCTCAAACTAAGTCCACTGATAGTGTGCTCTTGGAATCTAAATCTATTCCCTATTTGAACCGATTCCCCTTTGTCTTCCCTTTTCTTGGATGCTTTATTGTAATTCTAGAACTTTTTACTATCCCATTTTCTTCCTTCTTACTGGCGCTGATATGACCTCAATGTGTTGCAAGCGCCGTAAAACCCTTAAAAACATAAACATTCCCAGTTCCCCTTTGTCTTTCTCTTGGGTGCATCAATTGTAATTCTAGAACTTTTTACTATCCCATTTTCTTCCTTTTTACTGGCGCTGATATAAACTAAATGTGTTGCAAGCACCGTAAAACCCTTAAAATTTAAAAACAAAAGCAAAACAAACCCCTTTGTCTTACTTTTTCTTGGGAGCTCTAATTGTAATTCTAAAACTTTTTACTATCCCATTTTCTTCCTTTTTACTGGCGCTCATATAACCTAAATGTGTTAAAAACAAAACAAACAAAATCAATTTTTTTTTTAAAACGTCCAGAATCATTTATCATTTTTTTTTACTGTTGCCAATAATATAGATATTTTGTGACATTTATTTTTCAAGTTGTTGTTGAATCCAGTTGTAGTACAACGCCGTGTTTGTGTACACACCTGGGGCATCTGCTCTTCCGCAACCTGTGCCGAATGAAGTCACGCCCACGGTTACCCACCGTCTGTCAGGTCTCTCACACATCAACGGGCCGCCACTGTCTCCCTGATAGGATGAAATAATTGTTAATAATATATTATAGAAGGAATTTGATGTCACTCTCAGGTCTTTGTTATTGTTTTTATTTATTTATTTATTTTTTTTTTTTTGCCATTCATGTTTATGAGTAATTCTCACTAGACTGTATTAACCAGTCTATAGATAGAACGTAGATGACGTCATTCAGGTCCGTTATACTTCCGGATGGCAATGTTGTGAACTCCTTAGCCAAGCGCATACTATCTATAAACGTTCATGGTTACACATCGTTTTGAGTGTTGGTCCATTATACTTCAGGATGGCAATGTTGTGAGTTTCTTAGCCAAGCGCATAATATAGAAATATGCCCTTGGCTAAGAAACTCCCAACATTGCCATCCGGAAGTATAATGGACCAACATACAAAACCTGTGTGTAACCATCAACTTTTATAGACTGGTTCATACAGTTTAGTGAGAAGTACTCATAAACGTGGATGGCAAAAACAATAACAAAGACATGAGTGGCGCCGACTTCGTTCTATCTATAGAAAGTTTGCCCTTGGCTAAGAAGTTCACAACATTGCCATCCGGAAGTGTAATGGACCAACATACAAAACTATGTGTAACCATGAACTTTTATAGTCTGGTTCATATAGTTTAGTGAGAAGTACTCATAAACGTGGATGGCAAAAACAATAACAAAGACGCGAGTGGCGTCAACTTCGTTATAATATCTATATGACTGCAGTTATTTATGGTTTTTTTTTTTTTTTTTTGCTGAGACCATCACAATGGTAAAACTTGCAATACTACAATGTTTGCTTTGTAATCCCCCTTATTATGTGAATCACATCGTTGCCATCGTTAACTTCTAGATAGTTCGAAGATGACGTCAATCAGGTCTTTGTTATTGTTTTTTTGCCATCCGCGTTTATGAGTAATGCTCACTGAACTGTTTTAACCCGACTATAAACGTTCATGGATACGCACAGTTTTGTGTGTTGGTCCGTTTTACTTCCGGATGGCAATGTTATGAGCTTCTTAGCCAAGCGCATACTATCTATAGCCCGACACTGACCAAAAAATGACGTCAGAATGCCAGTCTTTGGCCACAAAAGAAAACGAATCGTAAGTTATGTTCAATAGTTCAACCAATGGGACCACTTGTTTCCATGAGCACTACTAACGACAAATCACTTACTAGGCGGTGCAAAAACCAAATAATGACGTCAAAATGCCAGTCTTTTCGGGTTTCAGTGTCAGACTATAACTTAACACTGAGATCGCATTCACTCCCTTTATTTTTCTCTCTCATGCTACTTATTGCTACTGATTGCTGATGGTTCCAATGATGATGACAATGATGACGATGATGCCGACGACAACGATGAAGATGATGATGATGATGATGATGTGGATGGTGGTAGTGGTAATGATGATGACTGAGAACGCCACACTTGACTAACCCCACACGTGTCAACACCCCCAACAATTGGGTTTCCAGCACATAACTGACTGGCAGGGTCGGTTAAATAGTTGTCTTGAATCCCTGGGAAAGCTTTACGGCAACTGGTTCCTTTGAAAGCTTGAAGGGAAACACTCCTCAGATATCTGGAGGTTTTTTGAGAATCTGTGGGCGAAAAGAAATTGAATTTATTCAAATTGTCATCACTTCGGCAACTGAGCAGTTCGGTGAGGCTAGGTGATCTAGTGGTTTGACACACTCGACTTCGGATCGGAAGGTCCAGGGTTCGAGTCCCTCTCTGAGCGGCGTATGGTTGAGTCATTGGATAATGCTCTTTACCTACTTTCTTTTACCATACTCGGCAGTAACACACGTTATAGTCACCTGGAACAACTACAAAAGACGTCTTAACTTCTACGTCATGGCACAAGACCGGTGGGCTAGAGCTCAGTTGGTCGCTGGTTCGGATAAGTAAGTTAGCATACTCGGGTGTAAAATGAGTACATGGCCATTAACAGCTTTGTCTCTTTCGGAAAAAAAAGGAATATCGCCTAAGGTGCGTTTTGTTTCGTTAAATTTTAAGTGTAGTTGTTGAATAGTGACCCCTTTGTAAAGCGTTTTGAGTACTAATAACAACTCACTTTTCACTTTCTTTTGGCGATCGTCGCCTTGCATTGTGATCTAATGTCTAGGGAAATGTCAGGCTATACCTTAACAAAGGTTACGCCCTGCCTAGTATTGGAGAAAAGACTTGCAAAGGTTTCCCCTTTATCATCAAAACAGGATGAATGAAACACCACAGATGAATGAGATGATGTGGTAGTGGCGTAGTTAAGATTCATCTTAAGATTCACCACATCATCTCATTCATCTGTGGTGTTTCATTCATCCTGTTTTGTTGATAAAGGGGAAACCCGAAACGTTCATTTGATCTGTTTTTGTAATTAAATTGAAGCTTACATTCAATTTCACATTATTATTAATATGCAAACGTGCATTTATGGGCCTATAAAGGATCATAGAAATCGCTCTTTATCATTACTAAAGGGGGGGGGGGGGTGTAATAATAATAACAGTAGTTTCGGAACTGACCTCCAGCAATGACACCCCAGCCAGCGACAACACACTTCATCCCGTCCTTGAGTTGAAAGAATGGATCCACACAGATAGTCGTAGCGCAAGGTTTGGACAGGTCAATGGGTTTGGGCAGCTTGATAACGGCTATGTCCTTGGCTGGAATGGAAAGAAATACATTGCAACAAACAAAACAAAAAACCCTCCAAAAGCTCGATCTTTTATATAGCGCAATATCCACTAAATGTGCTCAAAGTGATTTACAAGGAGTCCCTAGCCAAAAGCAACTTTAAACATGTAGGATGAGACATGACACCTGTTAGGCGATATTACACTTTTTCCGAAAGAGATCACACTATTAACGGTCAGGTCCTAATTTTACATCAGAGTACGGTGAGAAAATGTGAGTAAAGCGCATATTCCAAGGACTCAACTATGCGCGCTCAGAGCGGGACTTGAACCCAGGACCTTCCGATCCGAAGGCGAGTGTCATACCACTGGACCACATAGCCGCACATTTCTAAAAAATATTTTGGTTTGAAAACTTTTAATGTAAATATTGATCAAACCCGAGTCTTCGTTAAGTCTATATCAGATTATGTTTTAAACCTGACACCTTCCGACCGAAAGGGAAGTGATTTAATACATTATATGTACTAAAGTCAGGAAGTATGAAGGAGTTTTAAATGAGGTAGTCTATGTGGGGTCGCAGACAGATGTTGGTCCACTTTCGCAAAATATTGAGATTGAAATATACCCTGGCTCATCACCACTGCCTTTTTCATCCTGGGTCAGGGTATAGGCCACAGGCAAACTATCTTGGTTGACCAGAAGAAAAAAAGAGTGAAAACAAAGCCCCCCCCCCCCCCCCCCCAAAAAAACCCAACAAAACAACAAAAAAAACAAAACAAATCCACCCCCCCCCCCCCTTTAAACCCTCCCACTCCAACAAACTAAGGATTGAAATTGAACCAAAAATGTAAAAACTTTCCAACAAACAATTAAAATTGTTAAATTCTCGCCTACAGAATTTCTATAAAACCGTCCTCATGAGTCTGGCGGCCGATTACACAATATTCGTTACACCTCACAATCGATCCGGCCCAACCATAGAATTAAACGAATGAGAATACGTACGAAGCCTAAAAAGTGTCCACCACACAGTGTTCCAAATTGCTTCTCAGCGATCTGAGTCACTGAACCGTGAAGTCAGTGATTTCACAGCAGGTAATCTTAATCCTGGGTGCATTCCATATTGATCCCCATCTTCCGTTTTTTTGGTGTTAATTCAAACAATTTTTCTACCCGATAATTGAATATAACATTATATTTTTTAGTTGAATATCATTTACCCTTCTTTGCTACACATCATTGTGAAATTCTCATCAAAATAAGTTTATTGGTTATGTTGTAACTTGGGTTATAAAAGTATGTACATAATAGAATTTTGAAAAGTGATTTCTCAAATATAATTAGTGATATCTCATTAACCAAACGATAGATTTCATTCGTTGATAATTTATAAGTTTTTAAATTTTATTGTCTTTTTGGTGTGAAAGTTCGGTTAGTGCGCGAAGCGTAGTTTATTTTTTTATGATTTTTTTGGTTTCACCTATCAGGTAAAAAGGGAACATACACTTGAGATACACTTAAAGATCTCAATTCACTGTGTCGTTTATGTGCTAAAGGTGCACTAACGGTTAAAGAAAAGGCTAAAACAGGAAAAACATTTTTTGTAAAGACTTCAAAAATGAAATCAAACTGTTCTTTGACAATGATATTGGAACGGACCTCAAAAATAAACATTCAGAAGTTATATGCTATAAATGTGAAAAGAAAATGAGAGACATGAAAACATATAAGAGTCTACTAGCAGTTGTAGAATCTTACAAGACCTGTGAATTGCTCACTGATGTGCCTCAAGAGAAAAAAAGAATGGGAAACTAAGACCCCAATCACAGAAGAAAAAATAGCCTTAGTTGTTCATAAAGAGAAACTGTCAGAACGATGTGGGCCAGTCTGCCGTTCTCTTGATGACATATTAAAAACAAACACAATCATATCTCAAGTATGTCATAGTCGTAGCTTCATAGGAAATCATTGCCATAGATATTACACACAAGACGTTTACAAAAAACTCACTGAAAATGTTGTTTCTAAAACATACATGTATACAAACAATGAATTAATCATAGATAAAGCTGAAACTATAAACAAATGTTTTGATGAAATAAATGGAGCTTATTATGAAATACATTCACTAATTTCTCACACAAAACCAGTCACAGAGACAATAATAGAAAGTGTTAATAGCAAGATAGAGAAATATATGACAATATACCGTAATTACTTTCCTCAAAATGTACTTCCAAAACACCACATATTGGAAACCCATTGCATACCTTTTATGAAGAAATATACTTTTGATCTAGGTCTTTTAGGAGAACAAGGAGGTGAATTGTTACATTCAACAATTTCAAAAATTGAAAAGAGAACACAATGAGAACAGAATCATCTCAATTAAAAACAATAATAAAAAGTAACCTCCTGCAGGTTTCTCCTGATATCATGTCGCATGTGCCCCCCCCCCCCTCCCCCCCCAAAAAAAAAGAAAGTTAGAGAGAAATGAAAGTTTGATGAATCAAACTAAATAATACTTAAACATCTTAAAATATTTGACATATTACGTGGTTAAACTTCCTCTAAAAATAGAGCTGTTATTTGTATATTTTGAGTTATATGTTGCTTTCTCAATCCCCTCCCCTTTTTTTCTCTTTTCTCTCTATCCCTTTCTCCCTCCAACTATCCTCCGTTCAATAGCTACATCCTCCACCACAAATCTTTTTGTTCTTTCTCATACCTAAACAGATCCATACACACACTAGCAACTCCCCATCTCTAACACAAACACATACACAAATATAAACACACACATGCATTGACACGCAAATTACTCAATACCCAAATTACTTAATATCTATTTATAAATGGGTTTGGACGTATTAATGGACTCTAATAGTTTTCACAATGACTTTTAAAATAAAATGAATTCAATTTTTTGTAAACACAGATAAAGTGCTGGGTATCTGCTTTTTGAAGAAAGTGAATATATAATATTAAAGTATGTTTGATGGCATTCTAAATATTTTCTGTAATCTTGAGTTGTAATACAAGAGAGATTGCATATTGAATCCTCAAGGATGTCGAATGTTGAATGGGAGGGTTCAAATATCAGACGGAATAGTGAAATAACCAAAGTTCCGGCACATGTGAAATTTTGTGAGTAATTAGAAATAGTCTTTGACTTTTAATTAGTGAATTTTTTTTTCACTTTGGTCGTTCAAATTTTTAGATAATTAAGAGTTTATTATGCATGATTGAGTGAATTTAAAAAAAAAAAATACTCCGAAAGTTAATGCTTAGTGTGAAAATTATAGACATCTTATTATTAATAAAATTATATCAGAATAAAGATCATCTTCTCCTTTTTCTAAGTAATCACTTTGTATCTTTAAATAACATTTTTAAAAAAATTAAAAACCGGTTTAAAAATACCATAACAAAGGTTGATAATTTCAATAGCCACAAAAGGCTCTGACTGAATAGCAGAAATCGGTGAAGCGTGACAGTATGCATTGTGAGAGCAGGGGTAAAGCAGGCTGAACTAAAAGATCGCTTTTGGAACAATGAAAGCATTCAGCGCCATTTTATTGTTGGCTGAGAATGTAGTCATTACCATTCATTCGGTCTCTATGTCAACATAACGACACAAGAAAAACAACAAACAATATCAAAATCCACAATAGAATTGTTCAGAACTGTTGCGTATATTTATGGCACAATGAAGCTGTCAAACAATGAAGTTAGAGAATGTGTGTAATCATGTATTATAATAATCTATAATGTGTTTTTCAACCACCACATCATCACTGTCACTACAACTACAACCACCACCACAATATCATCACTAACACTACTACTACAACCACCAGCACCACATCATTATCACTACCACTACTACTACACCACCACCAGCACATCATCATCACTACCACTACTACTACAATCACCACAACCACATTGTCATCACTACCACTACTACCGCAACCACCACCACCATATCATCATCATTACCACTACTACTACAACCACCACCACCACTACTACTACAACCACCACCACATCATCATCACTACCTCAACTACTACAACCACCACCACAATATCACTACCACTACTACCACAACCACCAGCACCACATCATTATTACTACCACTACTGCAACACCACCAGCACATCATCAGCACTACCACTACTACTACAACCACCACAACCACATCGTCATCACGACCACTACTACTACAACCACCAC
>NC_088371.1:22529387-22531887 GCF_034508935.2 Berghia stephanieae
AAACGTCTTCTATTTTAATTTGGCGTAAATACTCTCTATAAATAGCATTGATTTGAAGAAAACACTCTATATAAAAAAATGATTTGACAAAGACAACCTCTATATATAATTAGTATTAATTTGACGAAAACATTCTCTATCAATAATTATGATTAAAATAAAAAAAAAAATATAATTCCCGTTATTCATCCCATAGGAAAATTTTTCTCGGGGGTCTATTCCAAGGGAAGACTGGAATAACCCAGGCGTCAGCCGCAGTGCAGCGCCGCAAATTGAGCTAGGGCGAGGTGACTTGCTCAAGGCTTTGAGCACGTCTAGTGGATGTTGCTCTAAAATATATACTTTTTAATGTGTATCTTCAAGCTTCATTCAGCAACATTTGAGTCATACCTTAACGGGTAATACATGGCAAATATGATGCTTATTGTCTATAGTGAAATCACAAAAATAAACAGCTGTATGTTTATCTATTTCATTAATACGTTAACTGTCGTACTCTCGAAAAAACTCATATTTACAAATTTGGCCAGAAAACTCGTCCTTCAAATATCGATTGATTTTAATGATTCTCATCTTGGCAAAAACTCTCAAACCAAGACCTTGCGAGGTCTTCCTTGATGTCCCAGGATTGATATTTTTTGCCAATATGAGGCTCATTTATATCGATCGCTATTTGGAGAACGAGTTTTTCTGGCCAAAGTTTTCAAATACGTGTTTTCCAGAGTACGATATACATTTCCATATATATTATATATGTATACATTGTCGCCATAGATTCTCAACTTTGTGTTTATACAATTTTATGCATGCCACGTCTGTAAACGAATTTCCATTTTTTTGATGAATGAAATAGATATTTATTATTATTATTATTATTATTATTATTATTATTATTATTATTATTATTATTATTATTATTATTATTATTATTATTATTATTATTATTATTATTATTAATGTTACTATTATTATTATTATTATTATTATTATTATTATTATTATTATTATTATTATATTATTATTATTAATATTATTATTATTATTATTAACTCTCTCCTTACCAGCCATTATTAGAATTTCCCCCGAAACTGCACACCCATACGACACAAAAACAGACTTTTCTTACTCAAAAAACAACTCTCAAACCTAGGCCTTGCGAGGTCTTCCTTGATGTCCCAGGTTTGAGATTTTTTTGCCAAGATGAGGGACATTTATATCGATCGATATTTGGAGAACGAATTATATATTATATATGTATACATTGTCGCCATAGATTCTCAACTTTGTGTTTATACATTTTTATGTATGCCACGTCTGTAAACGAATTTCCATTTTTTAATGAATGAAATAGATATTATTATTATTATTATTATTATTATTATTATTATTATTATTATTATTATTATTATTATTATTATTATTATTATTATTATTATTATTATTATTATTAACTCTCTCCTTACCAGCCATTATTAGAATTTCCTCCGAAACTGCACACCCATACGACACAAAAACAGACTTTTCTTACTCAAACACAAACGTAACAAGTGCATTCTATGAAGAATGTTGTTCAGCAAAATGTGCTCTACAACACAGTGTTTAGTATTTATAGCTGTATTCAAAGCATTTCTTTATATTTTGTGATGTACAAGAGAAATCAGAATGAGAAAATAGTGGGTTGCATCGTAACGAATGTGACGATTTTTCTATGGATGGTAAGAAGAGGGTTAAATTATTAATCTTATTTACTTGCTCTGTTTGTTTTTGTCTTTTTTTCTTCTGTTGCTCTGTTTGTTGTTGAGGCTTTAGTAGTGGTGATCTTGACTGTAGTCGTTGTTGTCGGTTTCTGGGTTTCCGGTTCAGGGGTTGAACTAGTCGTCGGTTTCTGGGTCTCTGGTTTGGTGGTGGAACTAGTCGTGGTTGTCGGTTTCTGGGTTTCCGGTTCAGGGGTTGAACTAGTCGTCGGTTTCTGGGTCTCTGGTTTGGCGGTGGAACTTGTCGTGGTTGTCGGTTTCTGGGTTTCTGGTTCAGGGGTTGAACTAGTCGTCGGTTTCTGGGTCTCTGGATTGGTGGTGGAACTAGTCGTGGTTGTCGGTTTCTGGGTCTCTGGTTCAAGGGTAGAAGCAGTAGTAGCTGTCGTTGATGCCGTAGACGTTGGTATCGTTGGCGTTGGTGTTGTTGTTGTGGGGGTTGTGTTGGTGGTGGTGGGAGTAGGAGGTGGAGGTGACGTGGGAGAAGGAGTGGTTGGGTCAAGGTCAATTGGGTTGAGGCAGTATTTGTAGCACTGCAAGTATTCGTATATGACGCTGTTGAGATGGAGATGGAACATGGTCATTTTTTTGTCAATGTGAATAATAAAAAAAAACTTCCAAAAACAAAACAAAACCGTGAGCATATATATATATATATATATATATATATATATATATATATATATATATACACATATATATATACACATATATATATATATATATATATATATATATATATATATATA
>NC_088371.1:22536887-22551887 GCF_034508935.2 Berghia stephanieae
ATGACAGTCGAGAATAGTATTTGGTATCGTCATATTTAAAACCGAAACCTAATTTGTCTCTGGGGTAGTAATCGATACTAACTCCGTGTCCTGTGAGAGGTGGTTGATAGATGGAGCACATGAAATTACTATAAAGTTGGCATGTTACGGATTGGCTATGGCTGAAGAAAGCAAGTGAGGGGTCGGGAGTTCGAGTAGTGGTGGTGGGTGGGGTGGTAGTTGTTGTTGTTGTTGTTGTTGTTGTTGTGGTTGGAACTACTGGACGTGGGTTTGGAACCGGAGGAAATTTACGGTTTTTAATGTTATTTGCAATGATGTAAATATATTTGCCATCAGAACTCAACATTGTCCTGTAGTTTTTTCCAAAAGCTCCAAGCCGATTTAGCTGGTTCATCCATGTGTTGAAGCCACGGTTGCCGTAGTAGTTTGGTTGTTGCTGGTGGTAGCCATAGGATGGGTAATGATAAGAACCGGATTGATAATATCGATATCCCGTGACGTAGGCGAAAGTCATCAAGGCTAAAATTAGCCTGGAAAACATGGTTGGGTTTCAGCACTTTAGGTAACAATAGCCGAGAAGCCGAGGGTCTCTTATAAAAGAAGATACAGAATGAAATGATACAAAAACAATGGTTAAGACTTTATTGGAGTACACTTTTATTTAAAAACCCAAAAAACTAGAGCATTTATATAGCGCAATATCCATTAAACGTGCTCAAAGCGCTTTACAATGGGTCCCTGGCCAACAGCAACACTTAACACGTATTACGGGACATGACGCCTGTTAGGCAATAATATTACAATTTTTTTCGGACCACGACAACGCTGTTAACGGCCAGGTACTCATTTTACACCTGAGTACGTCGAGAGAAAGTGAGTAGGAGCCTTTTCCAAGGGCTCAACTATGCGGCGAGCGAGGCTCGAACCCAGGGACTTCCGGTCCGAAAGCGAGTGTCATACCACTAGACCATATAGCCGCGATCAAACTCTGAACGGCTAGAAAGTTAATACGTAGGTAAAGGCATTATTGATAGAAAAAAAACGACTTAGTTTGCAATCAATTTATATTTCCTTATTTCCTCAAAATTGGAGAAATCAACAACGGAACAAAATGCAGAGTTCAGTGACGATATTTCCAAAGGGCACTTACTCCAAGTGGGTTTATGTTCTGGAGAGACTCTCATCTTCGGTCCGGGTTAGAGCGTAGCCATCGTTATGTTATGGCCTGACAATGAAATCCAAAAGGACTGACAGTTTGACGTCATTATTTGGTTTTTGCACCGCCTAGTGAGTTGTCGTTAGTAGAGCTCATGGAAACAAGTCATTTCATTGGTTGAACTATTGAATACAACTCACGCTGTTTTCTTTTGTGGGAAAAGACTGGCATTTTGACGTCAGTTTTTGGTCAGTGTCAGGCCATAACTTTACGAAGGCCACGGTTAGAGTACGTTCTGAGTGGCGCATAGTTGAGTCTTTGGAAAAGGCTCTTTACTCACATTCTATCACCGTACCTAGGTGTAGAATGAGAACTTGACCGTTAACAGCGTTGTTTCTGTCGGAAAAAAAGTGTATTACCGTCTACCAGGCGTGGTGTGTCGTTATACATGTTAGCGGTTGCTGTTGACAAGAGACCCATTGTAAAGAGTTTGAGCACGTTTAGCGGATGTTGCGCTATATATAAAAGCTCAAGTTTAAAAGTTTAAGTGAGTTTGTGTGAGGGACTAAAGAGACTAATGCAATACCTATATGTGACCCTTCGCCTCAAAACGGTATTAAGTCGGGTTGGTTAAGATGGTGAAAATTGAATTTATAGCCAGAAATATCAGACTTGTGTTGAGTTTATACGGTTTATTGAGAAGAATGGCAACCGTATTTTAGGGTGCTAATGCCAACAGTTTATATTTTTGACCAGTTTAACATTAAATTCGGCTTTTAAGCATATGATTCGTTCCGACATAATATCGTTTTGAGACGATGGGTCACATTTAAACATAACAATGATGGATTTCAAGACCAGTGACACAAGCAGCGATACCTTACGCATCTCAAATCAAATCATTAGATAGATGACTCGAGATGAACTTAAAATATTTATTTCAATTACTCGACTTCTAGAATTATGAAGAATAAAGTTATGTGTATTCCGTATTGTAAAAACATGGAACAGTTTAAAATTCCAAACTAAAAATGCTTACAATATTAACGAATTTAAACATCCTTGACATAGAACATTTTGCTTTAAAATACATGTTATATGCCTGCCTGGTCATTCATAATGTGTCAATGACAAGAATGGCTGTTTTGTTGATTTTTTAAATAATATGACTTTTTTCTTTGCTTATATTTGTTTCTCCCATTTATATATATATATATATATATATATATATATATATATATATATATATATATATATATTATATCGAATAATAATAATAGTAGTAGTAATAATAATAATAATAATAATAATAATAATAATAATAATAATAATAATAATAATAATAATAATAATAATAATAATAATAATAAGTAATATAATAATAATAATAATAATAATAATAATAATAATAATAATATAATAATAATAATAATAAAAATTAATAATAATAATAATAATAATAATAATAATAATAAATAATAATAATTAATAATATATAATAATAATAATAATAATAACAATAATAATAGTAAGAAGAAGAAGTAGAAGAAGAAAGAAGAAGAAGAAGAAGAAGAAGAAGAAGAAGAAGAAGAAGAAGAAGAAGAAGAAGAAAGAAGAAGAGAAGAAGAAGAAGAAGAAGAAGAAGAAGAAAAAGAAGAAGAAGAAGAAGAAGAAGAAGAAGAAGAAGAAGAAGAAGAAGAAGAAGAAGAAGAAGAAGAAGAAGAAGAAGAAGAAGAAGAAGAAGAAGAAGAAGGAATGTAAATCATTTATACAGCGCCTTTCCAATACAATAATCAATTCTACAATTTCATTTCATACAAAAAGCATAAGACATTCATACAAAGAAAAATAACTATTTAATGAAAACAGGTTTTAATCAATCAACTATTTTCTAATAAAATAGGTCTGAATATTTATGTTAAAAGTAGCTTCTGTATTGAATTTTCTTAGATAAATTGGACGAGAGTTCCAGTCAGAAGGCGTAACACATGAGAAAATGACCTATCAGAAAACATTTCGAAGCCTTTTTTGGGAACAGTTATCTCTCTCCTAACCAGACAATTTCAGGATTTTCCCCAAACTTCACACCCAAATAAAACAAATATATATATCATATCACTCAAACACAATAGCAGTAAGTTCTTGCGATAACAATTTCTTTGGCAAAACAAGCTCGATAACACACTGATCATTTTCTTTAAATTTTATGATGCACAAGAGAAATTTGAATAAGAAAAATGTTGGTTGTATCGTAACGAATGTGACGATTTTCCTGTAGTTGGTAAGGAGGGAGTTAATAGGAGATGATCGATCACTAGATCTTAAAGTTGAGGACAGAGAGTACAATGATATAAGGTTGCATACATATGAAGGAGCAGTTTTGTTGATACATTTAAAGCAAAGAACAGCAATTTTGTATTTAAGTCTTAATAGGATTCAACAGTCGTGACGTCACTTCCCTCGTAATGACGCATAGTAACTTAGTAATGATTCTAAACTATCGGAATGGCGGACGCCCTTATGTTATTATTCTCCGACGAGCCTAACAGTGTATCCAGAGAAGAAAAACATTATAAATCTGATCATGTTTTGAGTTTTCTACATTCTGGTGACATGACATGTGAACAAGTTCTCGCCAGTATGAAGAATAAAAATCACAGATTTTCTTTGTGTAGAACCAAGCTACATGTTCTTGGGCGGACGTGACATCAGACTATTGAATCCTATTCAACAGGTAGCCAGTGAAATGACAAACACATGGGAGTGATATTATGATCTCTCGCCTTTTTTATTAAAATGATTCTAGTAGAATGAATTTGGAATATGCAATGTGAATTGTACAATATATCGTTACTAATGTTTGAAGGGTATTTAAGGAACACTTGGTCTATTTTAAAGACCTATTATTGATACGATATGATAAGGGGCAGCGTGGCTCATCGGTACAGTCTTTGCTTCGTACCCGAAAGGAACCGAGTTCGATCACCCGCCGATGCTCTGTGTGGCCTTGAAAAAGTGACCTCGCCCTAGCTCAGTTTGCGGCGCTGAGCTGCGGCTAACGCATCGGTTACTTAAGTCTACCCTTGGAATACACCCTAGAGACAAATTTCCCCTATGGGATGAATAACGGGAATTTTATCTATTTTTTATATATTAAATGTTATGATAAAATAAATAAATAAACAAGAGAGATGAAGTTTTACCATTGAACTAACGTGGAAAAAAGAACCAGTCACTGTATAACCTAAAATGGATTTTATGAATAATCAAGATACTCATTAACTTATAATAATAATGCTGAAAATACTAATGCTGAAAACTTATATAAGCGCTATAACTCCGAGACATCAGACTCTAAGCGCTTAAAACTTATATAAAAATCTTATATAACATAAAGTTTTTTCATGGCTTCGCCACGCTGAAGTAGGCATTGCATCTCTTATGTAATCATCCCGCAATCCACATAGAACAATAATTTCGTTCAATATCTTACAAGTTTGTTGATAGGTCAGGTGTATTTGTATTAGTGCGGGGCGGTCCTTGGCAAGCTTAAGGACCACGGTCCTACGGTCCCTGGGAAATGAAAACCGCAAGGACCGGTCCTAGGACCGCGCGGCACTAATTTGTATAATGGCGCCTATGGTAAATTTAAGTACAGTATGTTTAAATTCATAAACCTAAGAACAAAAATACGTTGGTGTCGAGTTTGTTCTCCTTTAGCTAAATAAATTAAATAATTTTATTCTTGTTTAATGTTTAAAATATAAATAAATACCCCCCCCCTCCCAAAAAAAAAAACCCAAAAAAAACCCCCAAAAAAAAACAAACAAATAAAACAAAACAAACAAACAAACAAACTTTCACCCCTAAAAACAAACAAACAGATTTTTAAAAAAACATTACAAAGCTCAAAAACACTTCAAAGTCTGATGATTCTATGTTACTCACCTGCAAATGTCCCTAGCCTAGAATATTACAAACACTGATCTGATCTAAGTAAAATCAGACTGCATCCGACAGAGTAGAGTGATAGATAGGCCGTGCCCAAAATAGCAGGTGTGCCGATTACTTATCCTTTATCTATTTCGAAAAGTGCAGAAAAGTTAAAAACACAATCGTCTATTGTTCGTTAGTACAGTTTATATATATATATATAGATTGTTATTGAATAATTCTTTTGCTTACAAATCAATTTCCTTTGTCCATATTTTGTAGTATACGGAAGCTGTTTTTTTGCAAGTCTGATAACCCAAATCATTATGGGCACAATGTTGTAATGGAAATCTCAACAACAAAAAATGACACAATATATTGTCCATTACAACAATGCTATCCATTAAACGTGCTCAAAGCGCTTTTACAAAGGGGCCCTGATCAACATAAAGAACGAGACATAACGCCTGTTAAGCGATAATGCAATTTTTTACAACAGAGACAACGCTGTTAACGACTAGGTATCATTTTACACCTGAGTACAATGAGAGAATGTGAGTAAAGAGTCTTTTCCAAGGACTAAACTATGCGACGAGCGAGACTCGAACCCAGGACCTTCCGATCCGAAAGTGAGTGTCATACCACTAGACCACACAGCCGCACATTATTGAAATGTAAGTTTCAAAAAAGGACTCAAAATATTGTCCATTACAACAATGTTAAACTAGGCCCATAATCACGTTCGGTTGTCAGACCTGCATATATGTATACGTCGACCTTTACGAATTATCGATTAAGTGAATTCAGCGATGACACAATATTGAATTGAATTAAAGGAACGGTCAATTTGTAATCGTAATATTATTAACTATTCCATCAATAAAGGCTTTGCCACATCGACACTGTCTTCATTTGAAGGAACGGTCAATTCTCTCTATTTGTATCAGTCTATCGATCAGATGCAAAGGAACAATTGCCGCTCTCTTCTAAGTGTTTAGAGTAAGTGAAATTGTCATTGTCGTAGACATGAAATCTGCACCTGGTGTATTCTTATTTTCAGTGGCAGATAAACCAGGCAACTAAAAAAAAAACAACAAAACAAAACAAAAAAAAATCAAAATCAAAAATAAAACAAAACAAACAAAAAAAAAAAACAAAAACAAAACAAAACAACGCAACAAAAAAAAAAAAAACAAAAAAAAAACCCAACCAAGATTTACCATGATTATCGTGCCTAAATTTCAAGCTTTCTTTTCTCGTCCATAATATCACTTTGTCCCATGATAAAATTAAAAAAAAATAAAATTCCCTTTATTCATTCAAGAGGGGAAATTTACCTCTTGGGTCTATTCCAAGGGAAAACTGGCGTTTGCCGCAGTGCAGCGCCGCAAATTGAGCTAGGACGAGGAGACTTGCTCAAGGACACACAGCACAGCGGGTAATCGATCTCGGCAGCTTTCGGGTACGAAGCAAAGACCGTACCACTGAGCCACGCTGTCCCATATTAAGGAGTTTCTAATACAATCTATTTACATTTTTTCCACTATCTATTACTTTCATTTGTATTTCATTTACTGTATTGTTTGATAAAGTAATGTAAAATCTAAATATATCATTTCTATTTTCATAACGTCTATTGATTAATTCTTGTACGTTTGTCAATCCAATTTTCTTATGAGATGAATACAAATACAAATTATTTATTTAGTTACTTACTTATTATGTATGTTACTTATTAAGACCATAAAGACAATATTTGAATCACTCGGTATCTAGGACAACTTGACATTTCTCTACGATCAATCATGTTAGAGCTTAAAGTGATACGAGACTGATAGAAGCTGTGGACTGTAAAGAGGAATAAACAAAAGTGAATATTATAATAACTTCAAAACAAAAAAGAACAAAATTCCAAACACGTAACGTTTCGGGCTTAAAACCCTTCTTCAGCTAAGAAAAAGAAACCCTCTGAAAACAAAAATAGATTACTTTAAAAAAGAAAAACCAGATTGACGACAGGAATATTCATTTCGTCCTCTCTCAGTAATGCATGAGTAGATTGTTTTACTGGAAAATTCGCTACGACAGCGAATCGCTATTTTTGATTGTATCTTTGCAGAAGGGAAACATCTTGGAATGTAAACAAAAAGATCTGTTCGCTATGTAACTAAGGAGTGCCAGATTGTGCGGAATATAATTTTATACGCTGCATTATATTCCCTTCAGTTTGGCATTCCTTGGTTACCTAGCGAACTACTTCTTTTTGTTCACATTCCATTTTTTTTCTACATAGAGGACCGTGCGCCTATGTGGTCTTGTGGTATGACACTCGCTTTCGGATCGGAAAGTCCTGGGTTCGAGCCTCGCTTGGCGCATAGTTGAGTCCTTGGAAAAGAGTCTTTAACTCATATTCTCTCACCGTACTCAGGTGTAAAACACGTACCTGGCCGTTAACAGCATATTTATCTAAATAAATGGAAATGAAATGTTACAATATGTAGTCTTTTGTAATTGGGTGATTTCTGTATCTGTTGGGTGAGAGAGGTAAGTGGGAAGGGAGGAAGGGATTTTAATCGACATTTCGAAACCTCGGACCTAATAACTGAGGTCGTGTAGACAGGTACACAGAAGAGGATGCTGAGTTGGATGATGATGATGATGATGATGATGATGATGATGATGATGATGATGATGAGTTGGAGGAGGAGGAAGAAAAGGAGGAGTTTGGAGGAGGAGGAGTAGTTGCAGGAGGAGGAGGAGGAGGAGGATGGAGGATGAGAAGGATGAGGAGGAGGAGGATGAGGATGAGAAGCAGGAGGAGAAGGAGGAGCAGGAGGAGAAGGAGAAGGAAAAAGAGGTTGGAGGAGGAGGAGTTGGAGGAGGAGGAGGAGGAGGAGGAGGAGGAGGAGGAGGGGTGGGGGTGGAGGAGTTGTAGGAGGAGGAAGAAAAGAAGAAGAAGAAGAAGAAGAAGAAGAAGAAGAAGAAGAAGAAGAAGAAGAAGAAGAAGAAGAAGAAGAAGAAGAAGGAAGAGGAGGAGAAGGAGGAGGAGGAGGAGTTGATGGAGATAAAGAATGAAAAGGGCAAACATATTTTTGGGGTTTTTTTTGTAAAAGAAATTTCGACTTTGAGATGATCCAAAAGTGATTTTGTCACGGAATAGTCAATTCCTTTAATATTGATCGGCCCTACTCACATTAGAATTATGCTATTCTCATAACCATAACTGATAATTTCAGATGTCTTTGTTTTGGGCACGAAGTGTACACTTGTGAGTGTTCAGCTTTAGAACTGGGTTGCAAAGATGTGCATTTATTAGGGTTTTTTTCAGGTGTTGAGAGAGACACCTTGCTATTTGGAGTAGATAATGTAATATAGAGCGCTTAAATAACAAAATAATTGGGTAAATCGCCTGATCTCAAATCAAAGGAGTGTCCTCTATATGCCCAGAATATAATATTTTATGAAACAAATGATCTATTATGTATATAAATCTAATAAAATAAGTATATTATAAGAACACTCACATTATTCTGTCGAAACCAAACTTATTTTATATTTATTATTTTTTTAAATTTAATATGCCCTAATCAATATTATAGAGCACTCTCGTACCTACAAGTACCCACCAACACACATAAATATTATATATATATATATATATATATATATATATATATATATAGTCACATCTCTCCAATTGGATTCAATAGCCTGATGTCACGTCGCCCAGCAACGGAAGCCATCGTTGTTCTAAACAAAGAAAATCGGTACTTTTTATTCTTCATGCTGGCTAGAACTTTTCATGTCTTGTGATCAGAATGTGTGAAAGTCAAAACATGATCAAATTTATGTTTTTTTCCTTCTGGATACGCTTTTATGCTCGCCGGAGAAATATTTCATAGGGGTGTCGGCCATTGTTCCGATAGTTTAGAGCCAGTTACCATGCATCATTACGAGGGAAGTGATGTTACGACTCTTGAAGCGTATCAGAACACATCCGTTCCCAGTATTTTGTCCGGAATATAGGGACTTCAATCTATAGTGGACTCACACCCTAAAGTGTACAATTAAAGAATCGTAGTAGGACTCAACTATGCGCCGAGCAAGGTTCGAACCCAGGATCTTCCGAATCGAAAGCGAGTGTCATACCACTAGACCACTTAACCGTATTTATAGCACCGTGGAGAAAATTATCTGCCTTTCATTAATTCATAGTAGGTACGTTATACGTGCGCACACATTTTAACTTGATCTTAACCGTGAAATTGATTAAAGCGCATCGGATATTTTGACTCTCTTACATCAGGGTTGACAAACATAATATATTTTGGAAAACATCTACTTTTCATAGAACACACCATATCCGTTACCACGTAACTCTCATATGACAAACCTTACTACGGCCTAAAGGGAACATTTGTTACGACACAATATACATTTTTTTTTCTTATTCAGATTTATTTTGTACATCACAATGGTCTCTGTTTAATCAATAAGAACATAAAGTTGTTTTGTAGAGAGATTGTTTGAGTTTAAAAATCATTTTTTTTCTGCTGGGTAAGCCTGCCATTTTGGGAAAATACTAAAAATGGTCGGTAAATAAGGAGAGAGTTAAAGAATTATTATGATTCAACCGGACAAAAACCGACAACGGTCAAATTCATGGGCGGAGTAGTCCAGTAGACTGGACTCGCTGAGTAAAATCCAATCGCAGTAACGGAAATTACAGACTTGTCAGTTTTAATTTTGATCAATTTGTCGCCAAAAGAAAGGTTGTAGAAATTGCAATTTGGATCCTGTTTGATTTGCGGGTGGGAACCATTGACATTGCATTTGGTAAAAATCGGACAAACAATTAAAATTAAGATTTTGGTGGTGAAAAATGAATTTGATGACGATTATTGTAAGCATAAAAGAATATTATGAATCATTTAAATCTCCGTTACTTGTGGGCTGATTTGTCATTCTTGATATCATTTTTATTGTAATGAAAAGATAGAAACTTCAGACTTATTTCTTATGATGGGAAATTGTTACTTTGTATTTTTTAGCACCGAGAAAAATGTTTGATAAATTAAAAAAAAAATGACTCTCTTTGTTCCGCCGCCATCGTCTATTCTTGTAGAATAATGAGTCAAGCGTCCCAAAGTCTTGGACGAATCACAAGCTCTTTAGTCGGTCGCCCAAAAACAAAGACGCAACAAGCTGCCAAGATATAGATAACACTAATCTTATGCAAAAAACAAAAATGACACCTTTCGGAGTCAGTCTAATAGTGAAAAACTAAAAGTGAAAAATATAATATAAGGAATTTGAAGTCACATTTTTGATATCATCATGAAACACGAACATTGGTTTTTATTTCATAAAAAAAATGTTGAAAACCAACTGTTTTACGGGTAAATTTGATTTTAAAAGTTGCTTTTGTTTATATTAGCTTTTTTAAAAGCAACTTTTAAAAGTTATATATATAAACTACAGAAGTCGTTATGTACTTTTCTTTTTATTAATTGATTTAGTTAATGAGAGTATTGGAAAAACAACTAAATTGGCAACTCATTCTCGGACACGACCACATGATCCTGACTGAGACTTGAGCGCTGTCATATTTTACCAGCCTAAGTTTCCAGCCTGTGACTAAGACAATCTTACGTTTTCTTTGAAATATTCTAACCCATTAAAGTCTAGATTTACCATTTTTTTTTCGAATTTTAATTTTCCATTTCATTCATTCTTGGTTACGACAGCGGGATTAAACTTTTTTTTTTAAAATAGCAATAGTAACAACAATTCGACCCGTGGCTTGAATGAGTTATTTGCTCTCTTGGTTAAAACGCTAAGATCTTTTGTCAGGGAAAACTGAGTCCAGCATGTAAATGGTTAAACCCTGTGCTGTCGATACCAAACACCAGCAATGTCTAATTTCAGACTAGACGTGTTTGTGATTCTGAAGACCCCGACGGATTTCATGCTATGTTTCTCTTTAATGTGTTGCTCGCAAACTGCATTGATTAATACAAAGATAACTTGGAATATTATATAACTGTATTGTTTAATACAAAGATTAATTTGGAATATTATATAACTATATTGTTTAATACAAAGATAACTTGGAATATTATATAACTACATTGTTTAATACAAAGATTAATTTGTAATATTATATAACTATATTGTTTAATACAAAGATAATTTGGAATATTATATAACTACATTGTTTAATACAAAGATAATTTGGAATATTATATTACTGTATTGTTTAATACAAAGATAATTTGGAATATTATATAACGGTATTGTTTAATACAAAGATAATTTGGAATATTATATAACTGTATTGTTTAATACAAAGATAACTTGGAATATTAGATAACTGTATTGTTTAATACAAAGATAATTTGGAATATTATAAAACTGTATTGTTTAATACAAAGATAACTTGGAATATTATATAACTTTATTGTTTAATACAAAGATGACTTGGAATTATACATGGTGGTATTGATTCAAAATGGATAATTACGATTCGTTTTGTGGAAAACCCTTTTGGGTGAGGAAATTTTCCATTGTGTATATATATATATGAAATTATAGTTTCATTGATTGTATTGAAACTATAATTTCATATATATACACAATGGACAATACAATCAATGAAACTATAATTTCATATACATATATATATATATATATATATATATATATATATATATATATATATATATATATATATATATATGAAATTATAGTTTCATTGATTGTATTGTCCATTGTATATATATATATATATATATATATATATATATATATATATATATATATATATATATATATATAGTTTCATTGATTGTATTGTCCATTGTGTATTTATGAAATTATAGTTTCATTGATTGTATTGTCTATTGTGTTTCATTAAATTTCAGCATGTTTTTATCTTAAAGACCAATGTATAGATTGCGATTGATGGACCATTCCCATTGGGGTTTTTTTCTCTTTTTGTTTCCTTTGTTCCCCCAGGCATACTGAAATGTTATTATCACCACATTCTTTAGGTATGCAGCTAAATTGTTTAGATTAATAAGGCAGCGACGGATGTGTGTCGAACTCATTACCTTCAGCTTACCAAGCAAGACCCTATCGTTTTGCTCACTTCTAGTAATGTCTTATTTAAAATAAAAATTCATTAATATACAACCAGCACATAAACGCATGTGCAACCTGTACGATATATACTTGTTTCGAATATGTGACCCATCCTCTCAAAACGGTATTATGTCAGAACGAACCATATGCATAAAAGCCGAATTTAATGTTTAACTGGTCCAAAAATTTAATTGTTGGCATTACTGCCGTACAGCGACAAAACCCCGTATAATGGCAAAACCTGATTTTACAGGAGAGCCGAAAAACTGTTCAAAATTCATCTCAACTTTCTACGGTAACCATACACCTTATATATACAAATTTGATATCAATCGAAGGGTCTTCTTTTACTCTATCGTTATTGAACAATTATAATGAAAAATATTGATCGTGACTATGCGAAAAGTTGCAAAAACTGTTATACGGGGTTTTGTCATTGTATTGGAGAGCAGTAAACACCGTATCTCAGTTTATACGGTGTTTTATCGCTGCATCGCAATGCACCCAACACCGTATGTCACATTATACTGTGTTTTATCGTTGCATCATAATGCATCCAATACCGTATGTTAGAATATACGAGGTTCTGTGGTTGTATCGTGAGACGTATGATACCGTATCTCATAAGGACTGTCATGAGCTTTTCAATTGAACTTCTCCGATTCAAACTTTTAGGTCGGCAAGGTAAAATGTGACCTATTGCCTTAATACAGTATGTCGAGACGGTTCAGATGATAAAAATAGCATTTTTAGACAGAAAAATGACACTTGTGACAACATTTATAAATTTTAAAAAGAAGAAATTTAAACATAAACAAAAGGTTAAAAATTAAAATTTCCTATTTTGTTTGCTTTACCATTCAATTTACTTTTTGTCATCTGATTTTCCCCGACATAATACTGTTTTTGAGGCGATGGGTAATCGGAAATTCAAAGCAAAAGAAACTTGAAAATTTACATATCGCAATATCCACTAATGGTGCTCAAAGTGCTTTCGAAGGGGTTCCTCGCCAACAGCAGCACACAACATGTAGGACAAGACATGACGCCTGTTAGGCGATAATACAATTGTTTTCGACAGAGAAAATGCAGTTAACGGCCAGGTGCTCCTTTTACACCTGAGCACGATGGGATAATGAGAGTAAAGAGCCTTTTCCAATGACTAAACTATGCGCTGCTCAGAGTGGGACATGAATGCTGGACTTTCCGATCCGAAGTCGAGTGTCATATCACAAGACCCGATTGGTAGCCACAGAAATAAAAAAATATCTTGACAAGTGTCTGGGACATACTTAAATTAATCTAAAGAACAAACTAGGAACTAAATAATATATTAAAAGTATCAACAATTTTATTCACTAATGGCTAACAAAGGAATGAACCAAGAAAATGATGGTGATGATAGTGATGATGATGATAATGATGATGACGATGAAGATGATAATGAGGATGAAGATGATAATAATGATGATGATGATGATGAGGGTGATAATAATAATGATGATGATGATGATGATGATGATGATGATGATGATGATGATGATGATGATGATAAAGATGATGGCGATGATGATGATACTGATGATGACATCTCAATTAGGAACCAACCATTATTATTATCAATACTTGAGAAAAAAAAGTTAGTAATCTGTATTTATCGTAAGGTCTAGGGACGAATTGCCAATAGGCAGCTCTTGCCAGAATGTGAGTCTGTTGACCGGCATCAGTGGTACAAGTTTTGTTATAATGTCCATTTTTTTATCTGGTCTAATGCCACGTGGTTTTGTTCTAGTACTCTGTTCCGTGGTCAATGTGAAATGTTTTCTTATGAATTCGAACTCTTTTTCGTCTTCACCATACCATGCTAATTTAGCACCATAAAATATGATATCCATTCTCCTCAATAAAGAGTATAAACTCAACACAAGTCTGATACTGCCCGGCTATAAAGACAATTTTCAACACCTTAAACCCGACTTAATACCGTTTTGAGGCGAAGGGTCACATATATTATTATTTAGTGACAACAATCACCTCGATGGCTATCTTAAAATGACAACTAACTAACATTGCATTAACGCCAATCGCTTGCTCTCCTGGTGTATCTCGTAGTGTAGAAATAATCCGATATTATCCCTCTTATAATCCACGCCGAGATAAAAACTTGACAGTGGTCAAATGTCTCACGCTCGAAGCAATCAAACACAACTCTTTGTCCGTAGCCATCGTTATGTTATAGATAGTTCGAAGATGACGTCACTCAGGTCTTTGTTATTGTTTTTTGCCATCCGCGTTTATGAGTAATGCTCACTGAACTGTATTAATCCGACTATAAACGTTCATGGATACACACAGTTTTGTGCGTTGGTCCGTTATACTTCCGGATGGCAATGTTATGAGCTTCATAGCCAAGCGCATACTATCTATAGCCTGATACTGAAATCCAAAAGGACTGGCAGTTTGACGTCATTATTTGCTTTATGCACCGTCTAGTGAGTTGTTAGTAGAGCTCATGTAAACAAGTTATTTCATTGGTTGAACTATTGAATACAACTCACAATTTGTTTTCTTTTGTGGTCAAAGACTGGCATTTTGACGTCATGTTTTGGTCAGTGTCAGGCCACTCTTTGTCTCAATGACAACTGGGGCTAAATTTTCCACGTCACTAACACAGTATCACGTCATTTAACGCAGACATAGATAAAATTATAAGCTTATAACTAGCGTATAGATAGAATGCGCTTGGCCAAGGAGTTCACAACATTGCC